>NW_010110095.1:19084-82219 GCF_000699245.1 Pterocles gutturalis | reverse complement strand
TATATATATATGGTGGTTAAACAAATACTTTAGAAAGTGTCTTGGTTTCTGAAGCTAATGAAACATTTTGTTAATAATAGAAATGATTTAAAGTAATCCAGCCATTCTAGCAATGCATGCAGAAGCTTTGGAAAATTTTTTTTACAATTTATTTCTTCTATGGAAAAACAAGTTTTGTTAGCAAGCCAGCTCCTGCTTCCAGCACTGTTCTAGCCAAACTATTCTGAATTTGTTCCAGAACCAGCTGGTTTTTTTGGTTCAGACCAGAATAGACAAAGACTGAGGTTTGAATAGTAGCTTGGGCTTTTCAGCTGTTAGTGACTGCTTCGGTTTGTGCTTAAATCACTGACGATCAGTTGATGATTACTATTCTGTGAGTGCTCAGAGTCTCTGTGTGTGAAATGAACTGGTGATACAGAGCGGCAGAAAAGTAATCATAGCCTTAATCCTCTGTTCTGTCCCGGCTGTAATGAAAAACTAAGGAGAAGGTGAAGATCTTCATACTACATTTTGCCTGGCTTTAGTAACAAATCTGCATTTATTAAATTAGTTTTTACTAAGAGTATTGACCTATGACACAACAAAAGCTATCTGGGCACTCAAAGGGTGGTTCTGGAAGTGGAATTGCAAATTCTTCTTATAGCCATGATTTATCCTCATCTTGAATGTTGTGAGATATTAACAAAACATTTACAGTGTGAGAGATTTATAAATCAAAGTATTACACTAATTGTTTAAATTAAAGACAGGCCAGAGTTTTTCTGTGGTGTTCTCTGACATATATATAATGGAGTGAACAACCCAATGGAAATTTGAATGTTGTAAATCAAGCTGTTGCTCAACCCACCATCAGTAAGCAGGACAAAGTTTATGGAGCTGCCTCTCAGCAACTGCTAATAACGAAGTATATTTCTACCCTTCCATACACAATAATAATATTTTTACCTAGGTGACTGGCAAAACTTGGCTGCCAACATGAGGATGAAAACTTCATTCACCTTTTTTAATTTTTTTTATTTTTTTTTTTTTACTAAGTGTTTTGTTGGGGTGGGTTTTTTTATAATTTTGAGATTAGAATATTTGCTTACTTAGGGTGTGTTGTCTTGGAGATCTTAGAATGGTTTTTTGTCAGAAAGGTTGAAAGGATTAAAAATTTTGTATTTTGTTTTCTCTGCATAATACAAAGTAAATTAGCCAGGACAGAGCTCTGCACCAACAGAACTGCAGTGAAGATGTGTCTGAGCTGGCTCTAGACAAGTTAATTTGAGTATCTCTGCATATGGGAAAGGAGAACTCCCTCAGGTGGCTTAAAGGAGGTGCTGAAGTTTGGCGCATAGATTGATCTGATCTAGGTGTCCTGCTCCGGCAGGGGGATTGGACTAGATGATCTTTCGAGGTCCCTTCCAATCTCTAACATTCTGTGATTCTGTGATTCTGTGTGATTCCTAGGTCCCAGATACAGTTGATGGAGAGAGGAAGCGGCTTCAGAGTGTGACTCGGGTGTGCATCACCCTGCTCAGCTGCCATCTCTCCCCGTTGACTAAGGAGAGTTAGGCACTCAGAGTGAATCTGTCATCCTCCTAACATAGCCAGAGGGCAGATTTTTTTTTTCTCACATGCGGTATTTAGAGTACTTATGTCTGCTCAGACAATGGTGCTCCTTTTGCTTGCTCTGGCTAGGCCAGGCTTTCATTTTTCTTTAGTATTTTTGGATAACTTGTTTATTAACACAAGTTGGTTAAAGAGTATTGTATCTCCTCAGTGGAAATTTAGGTAGAAATTTTTCACGCAGAGGGTGGTGAGGCACTGGAACAGGTTGCCCGGGGAAGCTGTGGATGCCCCATCCCTGGAGGCATTCAAGGCCAGGCTGGATGGGCCCTGGGCAGCCTGCTCAAGTGGTTGGCAACCCTGCTCACAGCAGGGGGGTTGAAACAAGATGATCTTTAAGGTCCTTTTCAACCCAGGCCATTCTATGGTTCCTCAGCACTATGTTAGATTAAGATAACAGCAAGAACGTGCTATAAGTATTGCACATCCTTGTCCTGCGGTATTGTGGCTAGTGTTGCAATGAAAGCCAGTCCCTTGCTATTCAGTATTAAGGAGGAAAGGATATAATTCAGTACCACTACTCTAAGTTAAGCATGTCATGTTTCAATACTGTAGTATTCATGTGAAGGAAAAAATAACGTGAACCAAGGCAGTTGTCTTATAATTGGGTTTAGCTCCATGGGATTCATATGAATACGCTGCAGATCCGACACACAGCGCTACAGCATGTATCACCTAATGTGTAGTGGTGACATGAAACCTAGGGCTTGGTTCATCATTATTTGGACAACCCAGGCCCTGTCTCTGAATCACTGAGGTGTTAGATTGTATAAATAACTTATTCTGTGCAAAGAAAATACTTTTTTTTTTTTTCCTTTCAGCTGGCATATCGCGCTCATGTATAGTATAACAAGTAAGGGTACAGAGGCTTTAATAATTTTAACTCACATGCAGTGTTTGGTTCAAAGCCTTTTGAACATAATTCCAAATAGACAATGTGAGGAACAGGGAGGTAATAAAAGACTGAGGGGGGGAAAACCACATACGTACACAAGATGAAGTAACTCTGTAAAGAAAGGTGTTTTCTACTTCATCTTTGGATTTTTTTTTCCTCTCCTCCTTCCATCTGAACTCAAGTTACACCCAATAATGTTTTAGCCAACTGACAGCCATTCTGCATTGACTTGGGGGTGATTTTGGCAGGAACCTTATATATTTTCCTTGGCTCGGACAGAAGTGGGTGATTTTTCTCTTGTGCTGCTTCTGTTACTGATAAATAATCCAGGATGCTGATCTGTACCTTGGGTAGCTCAGTAATCAGGTAATTTGTAAAAAGTAATCACTCACCTGAACCTTCAAGCTAGTGGGATAAAGATCAGCTATGAATCACCTGGACTCTCCTAATTGCCTCATTTTAGGATCAAGACTTTAATCTGTTCTAATCTAGTTGGCATAGAAAACTGATAATGAAGCCTTGCATACACGTTTACTTTGTTCAGTGACACCTGACCTGTGGCTCTAGGGGAAAAAACCACTCCGATAATAGGTTCATAATTCTGATACTTTTTTAATAATAAGCAACTTAAAAAAATGCTTGAAATATGTAGCCTTGCAGGACATTAGTTACACTTGCCCTGTTTCAACTGGGGGAAAAAAAAGTCCTGTAGAGATGGAAAGCTATCCAGCCAAAGAGAATGCAGATATAGAGCAATCATCTAAATCTTTCACACCTTTGTAAAAAATTATCATTGTTTCTAGTTTAAAAAAATCATAATGAGAAGTTCTTGGGTTATAGTAAGTCAAAATAAGAACATTTTTGCAAAATAAGATGATGTTCACATGAGAATCAGTGTTGTTTCCAACTGCAATATAGAGCTCAGCCCAAATCCTTCTTAAGCTTTTAAAGAATCATTGTCACTTCCAGGTATTCACTTCTGTTTGTTGTTTAATCTTGTGTAACGTCCAAGTAAATTAGTTCACTGCAAGTTTGTGTTTATGCACCTAAAGTTAGCCTGCTTTATTTGTTGGGGGTGATTATGATCCGTTCAGCTACTGGCAAGAAGGCAGATTCCTGTGTACTTTTTCACAATGTACATTGGAAAACATAAAGAAAACCAAATTATCAGGGTGCAACTGTCTGGGTGCTAACATTTCCTCAGGGCAGACCACTTAGAGTCTGGTGCATAGCTCTTTAGTATTGCAAGAATAGGAAACTTGTTCAAACAGAATTTGATGATGCATGACATCCAACCTTATGTAAAAGACATAACTGTCTGAAGGCAGTCTTAAATCCAAATTAGACTGTGGGGTGGTTTTGACCATTTTTTTTACTACCTTTTTTTTTTTTTCTGGCGGAAGAGCCCAATTTCTTTGGAAAATCCTGTCTGCAAAATCTCAAACGAAGTAAAAATCAAACCCATAGTGCCCTCACCCCACCTTAAGTAGCAAAACTGGAAGAACTAAGCTGGAAACAAATAAGTGTAAAGTCAGAAATGTGGTTGTGGCAGCCTGTGAATGAATTGTAGGTGAAGGCCTTCATGTTCTGTTTTTGTTTCTGGGCTGATTGCTTTTGTTGGGTTGCCTGTGCCAGAACAGCTCCCAGCTGAGGGACCTGGGTGGCATCAACAGGAGCTGTGACTGTGTGTTATAAGGGAGGCAGAGCTCTCGAGCCAGCCCTCAGTGACCCAGGGGTGCTTGTGTAACTGCAAATACTAAAGGTGGAGGCTGGATAGAAAGGTGAAGCTCTGCATTCCTGAATGTGTTAAACTTTTCACTGACCTCTACAGATTTGTTCCTATTTCAGAGGTAAGGAAAAAGTGAGGTAGTGGTGGAGGAACCTGAAACACTGAACCCCTTGCATTAAGGAGCAAATACTGGTGGACATCCAGTCCCTACTGCTATGTTAGAAGATTTTAAGGTACCCCTTGGGTGCCTGGCACTTACTAGGACTAGCTTTGTCTGCTAAGAGTAACATAGCAAGCACAGAATCTGTAACTTGGGTATCTTATCTCACACCTTTGCTTGCTGCTGAACTATATGCCATTTTCCTTCTCTCTCTTATTTTTCTCCCAAGCAATTCAGAGTTGCCACCATCTTCTAAAAGTGTTCTGCCATGTGAGCTGCTTCTACACCTTGATAGCTATACTGTTTATTTGGCCTGTACATCCATTTTTCTTTCTCTGCTTCTGCCCTTTAGCTTCCAAGTGTCATTTGAGGACTCTCTAATCTCTTTCAAACCCCTGCAGGAGTGTCAGGAGTTTGGTAGCACTTTCCCCTTTCATTCTTAAAATGAAACTTTAATCACAACACAGGTTCCTCTCTGAAGTCACTAAACTACAGGAACTGTGCTGTTTGATCATGGTTTAGCTGAGCTATTACAGTATTTTTCAGTGACTCTGTGATGAAGTCACTTACCTGATTAAAGGCTATTCTCTCTAGAGACAGATAAAGTATTAAATTACTCTCTGCTGACCTGGAGTTAGAACAAGTCATTTGATTTTGTGAATGGAAACAGTTGATTCTGATCATTTTTGGCCTCCAGAGCTTTGATTTGATAATGTATCATTTGCACATTAGACTTGCATTTCTCCTGTCGGCCATCAGATGAGTTACTGTGGATTAAAAAGTAGTGTTTCATGGACCTGGCTGGATGTTGATGTGAGAGATTAGAACAGTCTAGTAAAATTGCTTAAATGCATGAATAAAAGTCTTCACTTACTCTTGTCTGTTCTTATGGGACAGACAACTGGGATAAGCATCTCTTGTAGTCTTTGGTTCATGACCTTGGCGAATGGCCATGTGCCTCCTCCACAGAACTCTGCTGGTAGGAACAAACAGCTGATCTCTTGTCTAGCAGTCAGATGTGGAATAATTGATACATAAAAATAAATTAAATTCTACCCATTTTTTTTGTGTAAACAATCACAACTTAAACCAAAAAGAAACAGCCAAAAAAAGCCCCACGTAACAGCTAAGCAGCCATGCTCCTGTGCACCTCTAGAAAGGGATGCTGTCCACCTGTCATATAGTTCATTTTGAGGATTTGTATAATAGAACTTTCTCTAACAGTGGCTTTCTTTATTTTCTTCCTATACTTGAAGCTCAAGCTTCCTCTTGACTCTGTAGAGATTGGGTGCAAGTTGTCTATAGCTGAGGAAGGAAGTGGGCTTGTTTTGATGTCCATTTCTGAGGGGAAGAAGAAAGTTTCTTCCATACTCAAAATTTAGTGTATAGCTTTGTCTAATACCCATTAGCTGAAAAAGGAAAACAAATTATCTGTAGAAGTGCTTTGGAGGGAGCTTTAGCAGTGCCTGGATTACCAGTCTTTCTGTGGGCAAAATACCTAGTAGAAAGCCATTCATTCCTAGAAGTTGTAGGAAGAATTAATGAAACTTAAACTCTCCAGAGATCAGTCCTTTAAAGTGCTGTCTTAGCTTTGTGAGGTTCTAGAGTTGAGCTGTGAAAATTATGAAGTCTCAAGTCCATGTGCCTTTGGATCCTGGGTGCTTACTGTGTGTCTGTGGAAGACCAGTGGAACTGGTCTGAGCTGGTCTGTGGGGCTGGCTGGAGGGTCACCACCCTCTTGCCTGAGAGAGAAATCCCACTCTTTCTGTAGACAAGTGTTTGGGAAAGTAATACTGCAGGAGTTACAGAAACAACACAGAGAAGAGACCTTTCTTCAGGTGTGAGCAGACGAGATACTGTGCTTTAGAACACAAAGCAAGAGAAAATGATTAAGCAGCATTAATTCCAGCCTTAAGTCTGGCAACATTAAGTCCAGCTGCAGATACTTTCCATAAGAGTCTAGTGGTCTTCAGCTCCTTAGTGACAGAAAGGCTTCTTTTGCTAGCAGATCTTTGCTGAGGTACATGGAAAGAGTTTGGTATGGGTTACAAGGTGTGTGATGAACAGAACTTAGCTGTCATCAAGGAGATCTGGTAACACACCCCTGAAGTATCTCTTCAGAACTTGATTTCTCTGTCTGCCCAAAGCCAACCTTGTTAATTTTTCCTTGGAGATTTCACTAGCAAGGCTTCTTAAGAGCCTAATGAGAAACGCTAGGCAGCTGCTGCAATGCTGTGGGGAACTTCCCAGCCTCCAGTGAGGATACAGTGTCATTGTATGAACAGAGCCACACGTGTGCTCCTTTCTCTGAGAGGCCTTTCCTTAAAAGAAGAAACAGCATTTTTAATTGCACTCAGGGTCTGCTTTCCATTTCCTCTGTTCCTTTGAGTTGCATCAAGAACTCTTAAGGCCATTCTCTGTGCTCCCTTCTTGCCTGGGAACCCTTCTCTGGAAATTTCTCAGCAGAGAAGATATTAAACTATTACCTGGCGTAGACACGGTTTCAACCAATGTTGCTTTGCCATTTCTAAATCTTTCCCTGTCGCTAGTTGTGGTCCACACCTACTGAACCTGCTTGGGTTCAGGATTACCAGTGCTATTAGTACTCAGCTTTAAGTGGTTGCTTTTTTGTTCCATTTCAGATGTGTGGCTTCTTCTAGCATGAGGTTTAGAGTGAGTCCAAGTATACTTTGCTGTGTAGGTTTGAACAAAGCAGGCTGTAACAAAAACATGCCAGACAGGCTTACCTTTGTATCTGGACTGTGCATGGCAAAGGATACAGCAGACACATCCTCTGATCTGTTATGGGTTCAGGCCTCAGTTCCTACTGGGATACACCTGGCAGCCTCAGTTAGGGGGCACTAGTGGCTTTTTGTTTCTGTAGTGATCCCAGCTCATTCCACTATTTGAGAAGCTTCTAAATTTCCTATGAAACTCCCCTTTGGTTGAGGATACTGAGGAGATGATAATCTAGCTAGTTTGTCCCCTTTGTTCTGGTATAGCAACAAAAGAGCCTAGAGTATGTGATTAGGCTTTTTTAGTAGATTTACTTGTTGGCTTACACGTGAGTTCATAAATGTAACTAAACCTGATGTGAGAGGATTCTAGTTGTGAATAAATTTTCTAAAAAAAAATTTTCTGATAAATTCAAACAGATTCAGAAGATACAGCATCTCATTCACCCATTCTGCAGTCTTTCACACTTTTATTTTTGTCCCTTTTGCCTTCAGTGCTCAAGCCTCCATTGCCATGATAATGATGTCCCACAACCATAATCTCTCTAATGACAATGGCCGAATTCCTGTCAGTCTTCTTTGCGGCACTTTGCTGCTTTTGTAAGCACTGTATTTCTCTTCTGCAGTACTTCACAAGTTTCTTGTCTTTGCTTTTGACATTGGTAGTTGTTTTTCTCCAAGCAGAAGCTCTACTTCAGAAGCTGTGTGTTCAGCTGGAGTTTGTCTCAGTAAATTCTTGGAAATGACTTCCTCGTCAGAGCTCTCTCTGCTTTGCTCTTTGACACAATAATCTTTAAAGTGTAATACTCTCACAGGAGTATTCCATGAATTATTTCCCAAATTATATGAGATTGCCATCTGTGGATCCTCTAAAGCTGTGTGAATGATAAATGCCTTTTCCACCTATCTGGAATCACATCAACAGGCTTCATCTTCTCTGCTGTTTGACTTTATAGCTGTGAGAACTATGCTTCAAATTTTGTGCAAATAACTGCATAGATTGGCATTAACAAAATAATAATAATAATAAAATCCAGTACCATGTAAACAGGAGATGTGGAAACAGCCACTGTGACATTTAGTTTCATTTTGGTGGTCTTGGAGAAGCTGTATATGGTGAAGTGGTAACTTCTCCAGACACTAATGAACTGTGTGCACAAACCTCTCTGACTTGGGTTTTGCTGCATCAGGTGGAACCAGGCACCTGGTTCTTTAGCTTAAGGACTAAAACTGGGGTTGCAGGGGCAAGTGCAGCTGGAAAGTGTCTTTCTTAAGACAGATGATGCACAGATTTTCACACATACTCTGCCAAGACTGCTTGTTTATTTGCTTTCATTTTCTATCTAAATTCAGTTATAGTAAAATTACAAGTTGCCTACTTAAATCCCTTTTGCTGTTCAATTAGTTGCTCTATTTTCCTCACGTATTCTTAAAGCATAACTCTGCTTTTTTTCAATAGCTGTCAGGCTTCAGTGCAGACTAACCTCTTCTGTTTAGTGAGGAGTGTGAGTGGGATTGTTTTGTATGTGCTTTTTATGATAGCAATCACTTGCAAACTGCTTTAAGTCCTATGAGGATAAAAGACAATACATAAATCTCTGATTATGATTATTATGACTATGCTAAGAAGACCTGGCTGAGGAACAAGAAATTGTCTTGCAACAGCCTTTAAGGTTTTGAAATTCCCTGTTGGAAGGAAAACAAACTTTTCACTGTCTGTGAAGTAGATCTGTTGAAACATCCATTTTCAGATTCCCAAGGTCACTTTTTTTTGTTTGGGATCTTTGTGACTTCACTTGAGACCCTAGATACCTACCCTAACTAAACTCAAAATGTCATTCAATAACATTATATCTAATGAAAAATGTTTTGTCGAAAATATTTTGATGGGCTATAACATTCATTTACAGAGTTTCCATTTAGAGGAGAAAATAACATCATGTATTTTTATGCTCTGCTTGGGCAAATGTGAACTTACTGTATTTATTTACTTTTAGAGCTTTTGAAACAGACCTTAATGGAGATGGAATTAGTAAACAATTTATAAGACCCCGTTGTGGGTGTGTACCTTAAAAGAGAGTTAGTACTGGACCAATTTGAGTGTTACTTTCCCTTGGCTTTGTGCACTGCCTCCTTTCTTCAGTCACTCACGTGACACTTGCCAAACCTCAGTAACCAGAGAAAACAGATCATTAAAACACATGGAAAGAACTATCAGATGATGCCACTATACAAACTGCATTGTGTTGAAATAGGATTATTAGGTGACCTCTTGGACAGTGGTGGGTAGACAACTATATATGCCTTAAATAAATTTTCTCTTCACTCCCCAAAAAGGGGATGTGAGAAAGCAATTGTGAAAGATGTCAAAGGTCTTTTAATAGCTGGAGCTTCAAATGTGTTAAGAAAACAAAGTGGCTGCCCAGGGTCCGTGAGGCTGCCTGCACGTAACTGGGATTCAGAAGAGCCCAGGGTGAGCAGTTCAAGCAATGTGCATGTGAAATGTTATGAAAGAATGGAAATTTCTTAGTAAATAATTTTGCCACTGTTAAACAGGCTTGAATCAAGATTTCATTCTGTGTGTCTTTAAACTTTGCAGAAAGTACTGCCTCCAAATCTTGGTGTTTTAATTGGCTTTTTTTCTTTTTTGCACAAGAGCTAACTATCCACATCTTGAATGTGGCTGGGGAAATGAAAACTGGCTGTCCACTGTGTGCTTGGAGCCAATCCATATTTCTGAATGTAAAGTTTTCATCAGTGTCATGTGGGACTTGCCCACTAAATTTTTTTCTTTATGATCCTAAGCACTGTTTTGAAAAATTGATGTGTTCCTTCAGACTGGTAGAGACTGGGCATATTGTAGGTGGTCAGCGCTGTAAAAAATCTGTTCACAGGAGTAACAGACTTTCACCTGTGGCCAGTTGATGATTCTCTTGGTTCTGCTTATATAGGATCCTTTCCGCTCTGCCCCCACATTCCCCAACTTTCTCATGTGAACAATTCATTGTATCGATGGATGAATTTCAAAAGATTGACTCTTGTGGTTTGGCTTAGTGGACCCTCTAAGGTTTTAGGTAATTGTCAGCTCATGACAAGCAAAAATATCTAGAAGGAATAGTCTGAGTTCAGGCTCTCCTATATCTTGTCTGGACCAGGAATATTTTGAACATTATTAATTTTTCCCCCTAGTCCTTTTTGGAAGCATGGAGGGCAGCGATAATGGTAGAAATGAGGAGGGGCGATAAACTTTTTGGAATATTGGTAATACAGTAATGTGGTAATATTTGGGATGTGTCCATGCCATCTGGTTGTTTGATGTTTAGCACTCCTGTGTGTTTCAAAGCATAAACTCTTATCTTTTCACTGCCAGGCTGGTGTTTGCCTTCTTGAAGCCCTCCTCTCCCCAGCCCCTGCTTCAACTAAAAAGGAACAAGAGCACAAAAAGTGACTGGAGTGGAAAGGACAGCCTGAAAGAGAAGAAATACCTTTCTGAATTGTTTCTCCCTGGTCCTTTTTGTGTTTCCATCTTTTAGCTGTTTCTTTTCTCCTGCTGTTAGGACACCAAGCCCCACAGCACAGGGATTGCAGTGCAGTAGGAAATCAGGTAGAGAGGTGGCAATACTCTCACATACACAACATTAACAAGGAAGAAGCAATGGAGCTGTGTGGTGTGTGTATGTTTTGTGGTTTGGTGGGGGTTTTTTTGTAACGACTAGTTTAAATTTTTCTTGTGACTTGGTTTATCGGCTGCTTCTCCTCAGACAGGAGTGTTTTGTTTGTTTTAGCTTGATGGCTAAATCCCTTTAAGCCTCCCAGAAGTTTAATCCTGTATTTCAGAGCTCTGTGACTGTGGAGTGAAGACAAATGTAAATATGCAGAGTGATCTGTCACCCTAGCATTACTTACTCTTATATTATGCATTTGCCTGTGATGATTTGAGTGCCTCTATTTCAGTTCATTTCTGTAGTCTTGGTCTCGCTATTGTTTTCTTGGTCCTGCTGTTCTTGCTCTGCTGCTCTTGCTATTGGCGTTCCCCTGTTCCCTACAGTCATTATTTCAGGATTTCTTCACTTTCAGACCCTGTAAATCTTGCTTTTCTTCTTGACATTGCTCTCAGTCTCTGTAGCAGCTTGAACCCCCTTAAAGGTTTGTTCTGGAAATATGTAGTTCCCAGTTAAGGGCTAATTTGAAGCCTTTCCTGAGAGACTTCGAGCAGGGTCACATCATGGGTGTAGGTCCCTTGAAGCCCAAGAGAAGGCTGTGCTCATGTTGCTCTCAGGGCACTAATGGGGGTTTCCATCTCTTGCCAGCTACCTAGCTTTATGAAACATAACTTAGTCACCTTGGGCTCTCTTCTGCTCTGTTGGATGTAGGTGCTAGTGACCAGATCAGCAAACACCTGTTATAAAACTAGAGAAATAAAAACCATACTGTTGCTTGGTCCCCCCATCTCCTGCTGTTCTTTTTTCACCTCTCTTTGCTGCTTTTTTCCTAGTTTAGATACAGGACCTGTCTCCACTCAAGTCCTCTTGTGTTTTTTGTGTCATTGGCTTATAGAGGGGAAATATTATGAAGGTATCAGATCCTTGTGGGTTATGTGGATGGCCAAATGTAGTGCCTTTTTGTAAAGACCAAAGCAATTGCATGGTTAGGACATAAATCCCATAAATGAATATGATCATGTTAGTTAAAGCACTGCAGATATTGCTTCTGCTGCCACTAAAAGCCCTGTTAACATGCTACCGTAGGAAGTGACAATGTGTCTGTGCAAAGCAGATGATATTTAAAGTAGCTACATTATATAGGAAGCTAATTCCAGAGCTGCTGCTGCTTTAATGACTTTAACATTCCCACATTAACCACTAAGCAATTTCCATACTTTCCTCATGTAAGGGCACTGTGCAGAATAGATGCATGTCTACGCTTTGAGACCTTTTCCTAAATTTTTGTAACTTTTTTGTGTAATCCCTCTGCAGTTAGTCCCCCTGAAGTCAACGGAAATGCCTAAGCTACTGTGTAGGACCATGAGCCAGAAAGCAGGTGGCTGTCTCACAGCATCCATGTGGCCTTTTCACCACGCAGCTGGACTGACAACACTTCCAGCTTGCACACCACAGGACCCGGCCCACAACCAGATTTCTTCCCTTTCCCGCAGTCCATGCTTATATACAGCTTTTGTATCTTCTGGAAAGCCAACTTGTCTGTCCTTCACTGGCCTGATAAAGATGAGACAGTGGCCATGGGGCTATATCCAGGCTCAGTATGTCCAAACCAGCTGTAAACTGTGCTCTGTGATGTATCAGTATGGTCTTGGGCTAGTATGCAGCAGCATGAGAGTCTCAAACCATCTTCCTCGCTGCTGGTGTTCCTAGATGCATAGCTGGAAGCCACACTGGAAGCGTGGTAAAAATATGGCCAGTGGGACTAGAAACATGAGTGAATGCAACCCGGTTGTCTTGTAGGATTTGCAGATTGACTCCCCCGGGTTAATCACTCATCAGCTAGAAATCAAGTGAATGCTATTCCCTGAAATGCACTGTAAAAACTAACAAAGAAGAAAACTATTAAACCAATCATTATAACAAGGAAAATAAACATGCAAATAAATCATCAGATTGAAAAGCAGTCAGCTGCAAGGATGTGTTTTTGGTGTTTTGTTTTGTTTTTTTTATAATTCCCACTGAGCTAAGAGAAGAAATTAAAAAGAAAAAAACATAACTGATGTTGAAATCAAATTTCAGCTTTCAAAAGAATGTGATTAGAATATTTGTTTATCCACCCACCTCAAGCATTCTTTTTCTCCTGGGGATACAAATATTGCAATCATAAGAACAATTTTAATTTACATGGGAAATGCATCTTCATTTTGCCTTACTTGTAACTTGCTGAAGGGAGATGTGACCCAGCACTAGCAAGTACCTTGGTAGGAAGCTTCACTTGGTAGATTTGGGGGAGAAAACACTTCAGTGTGATCTGTAGGAAATTAAATACACTTCTACTGCCAGCAGTGGTGTTGTAGGCGTGTTGTAAATTCTTATTGCTGTGTTCATTTCTGTGATTGAAATCTTTCAAGATACTTGTGCAAATGAAATGAGTGGGATTCTGTCAGTCTCCAACAGCTGTGATGAAGTGGTCCATTTGAGGAAGGTATCGTCACTAGTCATATAAACTGTCTTAATTTTTCATGTGCTTCCATTAAAGAACTCTAAGGTAAAACAAAGCTTTAAAGTCAGATGACCGTTTGTTAGGAAAAGTCAAATGGAGAAAATAAACTCAACTGCCATGTCATCCTTCTGTTTTACTTAATATTCCATAGAACTATTATGAATAAAAATACCTCTCGGTTCCTTTTTTACAACATTTTTTCATTATAAAATGTGCATTTATCAAAACCATTTTTAATACAAAATAATCAAAACATGAAGTGACAGCTGGAATAAGTGAACAAAGGAATACAAAGACTGAAACGAGGAACCAGAACCAGTTTTTCTCAGGATTCTAGTTTGTTTTAGTTTGTGATATTTTCTTTGGGTTGGCATGGGAATGAATATAATAAAAAAAATCCATTTTAAAATGTCAAGATGGGGAAAAAGTATTCCTGGTCCACAATAAATCACCATTGCACAAGTACTTTAGATCCTACGGGGAAGTTGCCTGAGCAATTCTGAGAACACTCCATATAAATTCAGGACTTTGCCTTTCTCTGAATTTATTTATCACAGTGTTAGCCGTAGTCCTGTACTGAAAGATGTCTGCTGAGATAAATGCAGGCTTCACTGTCCCCATTTTCTTGGAGGAAAGGTTTTGATCGATCCTGACATTTACACGTATCTTACCAGAGGTTCATCTCTGGGTTTGGCAAATGCTTGTTGTCCAAAATCTACCCTACTTGTGGATAGCAGAAGCCAACTGTTAAATTTCTCTAGTAGAAGGTCAGGTATATGAAAAACTGACATTAGTTAATAGGATCTGCTTGAATGAACACAGAAATACTCCCTTGTCTTACTTTAAAAACTGTTGTTTGATTCAACCTGTTGTAGGCATTTTGTACACAGAGCTGTACGGTCATGTCTGCAAAGGAGTTGTTTTTTTTTTTTAATCCCACCATTTCACAGGTGCACATCTCGTGCTATTTACAGCTGAAGATTTTTTTTGTGTGTGAAATGCAGTTGCAAAACGATGTACATACATTCTGATCCAGTCCATAGAGAAACTGAGGAAGAGGCTCCTTGGTATCAATGCTTTCTGCTTTAGCTGCTAGAGATTACAAGAAAAAAACTTGAAGACCTGTGTTCAAGTGCAAAGACAGTTCCCTGAATGATCAGTGGCACGAATTTTATACAATGTTGTTTTACTTCCATTAGACCCAAATCTGTATTACCTGTTATTGCTTGAAAGCAGTGCAATCATATTAGCAAACAGTGTATCACAGTGTGCTTGTGAGGACGTGTGAGCATGAGCACCTTGCTCCGGTTAATTATTTTGAGCCTTTTTGGTTTCACCAAGCTCTGACAAACTTTTACCAGGTGTAGACCATGTCAGAGACCAAGTGTTTAACAAAGCAAAAATTATCTTTTTATTTCATCTTGCATTCAGCTTTCTCATATTAGCAGTGCCCCATTTAAAATTATAACCTTACTGGTAACAGGAGTATCAGGTTGAAATTTTAACATCTCCATTTCTTTCAGTCTTTAAAAGAGAGATATTTTTAATTAGTGGTGGGGATTCTTTTATTAAATCTTCCTGTTCTTTAGCGGCCTTCTGTGCTGCAAGTTCTTTGTGTGGGGCTGGAAATGGATTTCCTGGAGTTGCTGAGTGACATCTAAGAATCACAAGCAGTGACATCATGGGAAACCAGCAGTATCGAGAGGATGGAAATTTTCCAGATGTGTTAGACTTCCTTTTGGCAACTCCAGACTGGTGAGTTTTGCAGCCAAATCTGTAAGCCTTCAAGGTGAAATTTGGATTATCTCTGTACTGGGTAGGAAACCATCTTCCCCCTCTCACACTGCACTGTGTGACATTCACACTGAGCTGCGCGCGTTGGGGTTTCCCCAGAAGTTACGGGCTCAGCACAGAAGCTACTGATGGTGTGTTGCTGTGGGGGCAGGAGGCTAGATAGCTAGGTGCTTGGTCTGTCCTAGTTTAGAGATGACAGTGGGGAGATATAGGGACAGTTTTCCAAACTGTAGAAGGCTGCTGAAAAAGGAAGTGAGTAAATAGCGGGCAGAGCGAGAGATGGTGGGCTTAAATTGCAGCAGGCAGGTGACAATTTTGGTTTGATGTTAAGAAACCTTTCAGGTGACTGGGATAGCAAAGCACTGGGTCCTCACTGCATCTTTTCCAAATCTGACCTCATGCCATCTGTAACAAACAGGGTATTTGCAGCCCTCTGTTATAGGACCACTAAAGGCCACTTTAGGCTCTGTGTCGGATTATTCCACTTGTGCAACCTACGTATCTATAGATAGTCTTTGGCTATTGCTGTGTACATGAAAGCATTACGCTGTTCACTGCTCAGGAACAAGCTTACGCTTTCTCTCTAAAGTTCATTAATTCAGTTCTGTTCTTTCCTGTTGATACTGGCAAGCATCCACCAGAGAGAGCACCCTGTGTGTTTTCATTGTGGCCATCTGTCCTGGTATTAACAAAATGATTGCATAATCCAAACAACAGAGTCCTTTGAGAGAGGAGGAAAAAGAAAGATACACACAAGTCATGTGGCTGACATGCACCACAGTGATCCAAATAATTATGGAATCAGAAATAATAATAATAATGTGTTGGATGTCTCGGTGGAAAAATGCTTGATTTTCTAAGGAGCAATTAAAAATACAATATGTAATAAAAGCACCCAACTGTAATACAAATGTGTGCCTCAGGCTCCAGAACACTCATTAAAAAAAGTAATCTTGGTGCATTTTAAAACTGAGAAACATAATTAAAATGCCCTTCATAACAAGGAAAGGAGACATTCTTTCCTCATTTGAGTGACTTTCACATGTCCCTGCTTAATGCCCAGGGGGAGCAGGGGCCACTCCTGCTCTGCACCAAGAGGTCAGGATGGCTTGCAGCTCCTCATTCTTGTAATTTCTGCAGCACGTTTGAAGCAGCATCTGTAGGCACTGATTTTAAGTGGTGTCTAGTTACAGTGACAGAGATGGGAAATCTGGTTTGTTGTAATTACTGAGCTGATAAGTCATATATGTTGCTTCGAAAGAAGGTAAAGTTTTAACATGATGTAGAGTCTCAGCTAGCACTGAATCTAATTGATCTGTTGGAAAAAGATTAAGAGACCTGCAAGTAAAAATACCACTGCTCAGGAAAAAATAGTTTAAAGCTAAAATTGCAGTCATCCTCTGTGCTGTTATAATGAAAAACAGTCCATATGAGTGAGTTCATGAAGTAACTTCAGTTTGTTTTACTTTCTTACCTGAGTGTAAGTTGTACAGGACAGCAGTGCCCTTTCTGAGATCATCCTAGAACTAGGGGTGGGGTACACTATGAGCGGCTTTGGGATACCCCCTGGAACTAAAATAGATTTGTGACACATTTTTCTTGGTGAGAAAGACAGATTCTTAAGGTTTTTGCAGGGAAGAATGTAAAAAATGACATTTTGTTCTAGAAAAATTCCTTGATAACAACTCAGTGACTCAGTGTGTGTCATCCCTTCTTTAGAGTAAGAGCCAAGCTCACCTTGACTCTGACAACAAATGGGCCAAAACAAAAATTTGTCTTTGTAGGATGATTTCACACTGACTAATGTTTTCACATGCAAAATGATGGTCTTTCACTGTTTTAAAATGGTATTTTGATGATTAGTAATAACTCTTTTGATCAACTGCAGAGGTGATAAAATCTTCAAAAACTTGAATATATAAAAAAATTTATAAAGTATGTATAATTTTCTTCACCTCTTTTTTTACTAGCTATACTCAAGCTTTTATCCTATAATTAATTATTTTAATGCCAAATGATTTCGTTATGGTGTTATTTATAACGAAGGTAATTTATTATCTTTGGTAACAAGCTTTTTTTCAATTTGTTTGTCTAATTCTGTTTTTTTTAACTTGGTAATGCATGGGAGAAGATTAGCGTGTTATCTAAGGCACAGGGAAAGAAGAGGCAGTTTCTGATAACTGCACCCTTTGTTCACATTCCGTGTTAGAAGAAGAGTGCACAAAGACTATACCTTTGTGCTTTCAGTAATTTACAATAACCAACATAAGATTCAGTATACTGGCAAGTAAAATGTAATTTATCCTCTCAGAGAAAGATTTTAAATGTGTGATGTGTTATGGTTACTGGATGAGAGGATCAGTGGTTGGTGTGATTTATATATACTCTCACTAATGTTTTTCCATCTTTCCCATATATGGGAACTGTGAGGATAAAGAGGGAAGATCTGAAAACTAAAGAATATGCTTATGATCTCCAGGGAAACTCACTTTCAGATAAAATACTCTTTGCTGCCCCTTTACCAACACAAGTAAGACTGGCAAAAATGACTCCTCTCAGAGAAGATGAATGGATCTGATGGTAGCAAACATTTCATCCTGAGATGATATCTTGTGCTAACTTTGATTCCCTGTGAAACAGCAGGGTAATATGTTCTTTCCGTTCCTTTTTAGTTAGAGCTGGTGCTTGAGGGAAAAAACAGCTCTTGCTGTGAGCGCAGCATTGGTGTGAGGGGCCCAACAAGAAGCCCACAGCCTGTGTGTTGCTCCAAGATTGATCTGGAAGGGAGTGGGCAGGACGAGCTCTGTGGGACGATGACTAATCTGGCCGTTTGCTGGCTTCTCTTCGAGGTATTCTGCAAAGGCTTGTGGAATGCATAATGCCAGTAAGGACAGGAACACAGTGGTGCCAGGCTTTATGCACCAGACCTCTCCACTCTGGCTTGGGGGAATGAATGGTGTGTTTTATGCTCAACACCAAGGGATCAAGTGTGGCTGAAAGCCATGACATCTCCAGCTTTCCTTTTTTCAAGGCTGTCTTTCCTTTCCCTGGTGTCATTAACGTTGCTATGGAGTTTTGAAGTGTTCTACTTGGAGGCTGTTCATGCAGTTACTTACATGTGCACTTAAATAATCTAATGAAATGTACACAAACTTTTATTGAGATGATGTCTGATTTATTGATTGTCTACAGTGTGCTTGGTAAGATATAAACATTGGGGAAGTCTTGGTCTCTGTCCCTGGAGAATTATAATGGGCTTTACAAGAACAAATGAGACCAAAATGTGGCCTGCAAGAGTTTTGGCTTAAAAAACCCGACAAAATAAAAGATTAAATCCCTCTTGGTCTGAAGATTTAACAGAACTTGAGTGAAGAAAAACGGAACATGTACTTCAGTCAGTGTCAGTATGCGTCAGTGCTTTTATCATTTGTGTGTCAGGTGTGAGAAGAGGGAAGATCAGTATTCCCATCCCCTAACTGCCCAGAAGGTCCTTCCATCTTTATATACTTTACCTTGGTTTAACAAGTTGTCATGCATGAAAAAAACTGCAGTAAGTCGCCTGTGAACATTTTCTTAGTTCAGAGCACACAAGCCAGTTTAAGCTACAGCCAAAAGACGTTAAAACTGTTGTCTCAAGTTGCTTTTGCTGTAAGTAGAAATCATGCTCCCAGGCAGCTATTGGATCTCAGCTGGTACCTGGTGGTTTCTAATTTATGAATCTGAACTTTGACCTTCATCTACAGTTCTGTTGGGATCAGACTCTGCTTAAGAGATTTGAAAGCACAGCTACACTAACAAAACAGTCCTTGTGTAGACTCATCTTTTACTGAAGGAAAAGTGCCTTTGCTAATAATTTTAACAAATCTGTTAAGTAAAATAAGCCAGATCAGAAAAAGGACTTTGAAATTCTGTACTCTTGGGCTTTGGGTGCCAAAGAAACATCTGTTATATCTAATTAGTCTACCTATACCAGCAAGGGCTTGCTCATCCTGCAGAGTTGGCCTTATTTTCCTTTAGATTCTTGTAATTGTTTCTCTTGACATTGAAACTGTGAATGGAAAATGGTGAAGATGGGAACATTCACAGAGTGGGCACTACAGTCCTGCCATCAATAGTGTTTCAGCAAATGAAGCACTCCTCTGTATTGATTTTTTTTTTTTTTTAAAACGTGCAAGTAACTCCATTGACTTTAAGAGGGTTTCTCACATGAAGAAGTCTTCATCAGATTCAAACCTAAACTGGGCTACCACAGTGAGAAAACAGAGCTCAGGGTTCAGGTCTGGCTACATTTAAGGCAAACACCCTTCACGTGCAAGGAATGCTGTGGTATAATGGGATTTTGTCCATCATATATACTGACGACAGGTTTGAGTGCTTAGTCAAAACCTTGTAAGAAATTATTGATAATAATATAGATAGCTTAGCTTATAGATCTTTAGGCCATTAGATATTACATGCAATTCACTGGGGAGATCAGTGCTGTGTTCTGTGTTCTCCAATGCTTTCTGTAGCGCCTATTATGGCTAACTAAGCCTAGAACAAACACCACCTGGGGATCTCTTTCTCAGATTTATTATTGTTCTGATCCTGATTCCCTTCATTACTGTCTGAGTGCTGCAAAATCCCTCAAAGATGTTGCAAATAAGGAAGCTCTGACACTGACAGCTTTCCTGGAGCACATAATGGATTGTAAGGCAAGACTGTCTGCCTAGATATTGTTCCAGTCAGGTTGCCGTGAGTATGGGGTAGCATATCAAAGCCTTTTCAGAAATCTTTGGTGTGCTCTTGTGCTATAGAGGTTATACATCTCACACAGAGAGGCGAAGTCTGCTTATGCTCACACCCAGGTGGCTTGCCCACCTTCACAGAAGCCAGACTGTAAAGTCAGCATGAGTTTAGAGAAGTGAGAGCTGAGCATGCCTAAGGAAGCAGCAGCTTTGCAGCCTGGGGTGTACCAAACCTTCTAAAACCATCCTTGAAGTTTTCTAGTGTTGGTAGTAAGTGCAGGTAGGGCTATGAGCACTTTGTGTTGCCTGTCTGCTGTGATGTTCTGTATTTACTCTGGGCTCATGTTTTGCTATTGTTCTCAGATCTCTCCAATGAGATGACATTAATATATTTACTGCTCAGAAGAAGTTTAGAAAAGTTTGTAAAAAATTCTGTCCCTAAATGCTGTGGTGCAGGTGGAAGAGCCTGGCATCACAACCTGCTCTGCCTTTACCTCTGATGATGAATATTAAGTCATTCCTGCCATGGTGAATTATGCTTTATGTGTTTAAAACATAAATACAGATATTTATGATTGGGAAATAATGTTGAGTATAGATTTACCAATTTAATAGACCAAGATGGTGCACTTGCAATAAGTCTGGTTCATTTAATTGCTATCATTAACCTGAAGTATAAAGCTAGCTCGTGATATGGCAACTGGAGTCTGAAAAGCACAGAATACATTTCCATGAGCTCTGCTTTTCCCAGTGTTACCAAATGTGCTTGTGCTCTGATGTTGCTTTCAGACCAGGGACAACAGAATTGGAAAAGGGAAAGCAGTTGTATAGCGGGGACTCCCAGGGGTGTTGCAGGGCAGGGATGTGCGTGGCTGCTGAAGGTACAGCAGAGGAAGGGACCTGAGCCACCTCCTTTCATTATTGCTGTCTGTCTGAAATGTAACTGACCAATAGGCACTTACGGGACTGCTGAGGTCTCTTGGGAACAGATTTTTCATGGCATTTCCGACACACCCCACTTCCAGTTGGCCTGGGAGTTGTGCGAGTACAGTCTTTTCCCCACTGACGGATTCAAAGTCTGCCGGATACTGCTAGGAAGGAGGCCGGGTGAAGGTGGGTGAGTCAGAAAGGTGCAGAGCAAACACGAGTGGCTCATGTGGATTTCTGGTGTTTGTTTGAGAAAATGCCCTTTCAAAAGTAAACCAAGATGAACCAGATCCTTAAATCTGATCCTCATCTTGCGCTTCCTGCTTCAGCCAAGTAGATCCCTCAGAAATAGAAACCCTGGTGCTTAGCAAGAGCTCCACAGACTATTCCTGCTTCATGAGCCACAGTGAAGAGAGGGAATGGCAACATTTATTTTGAAAAAAATGAAAGAGGGCAGACTCAGACTAGACATTAGGAAGAAATTTTTCACTGTGAGGGTGGTTAGACACTGGCACAGGTTGCCCAGAGAAGCTGTGGATGCCCCATCCCCCGAAGTGTTCAAGGCCAGGCTGGATGAGGCTTTGAGCAACCTGGGCTAGTGGGAGGTGTCCCTGCCCATGGCAGGGGGGTTGGAACTTGATGATCTTCAAGGTCCTTTCCAACCCAAACCATTCTGTGATTCTATGAAAGTATTCTTGCCACTCCGTTAAGTTCATTTTCTACATATCTCTGTATACGCATAGAAATCAGAAGTAATTCAATAAAAGAGAGGATTTCATTCCCCTGTTTTCATTTTCTTTTGTGGGCTGGATTCCTGTGAATGTTGGTGGGAGACTGGTACAGGTTATGTGGATGCTGGATCGTGATGCAGATGGAAGGGAGGGTTTTGCCCATGGTGACATAAGGTGATAAAGCCAGACATTGTTTTCAGAGAGGTGATTTGTGATTATGGCAGGGCTGGCCAGTCTTGAGTTGTTGCTTAGGGTTCACTTCTCTACTAATCAAATACTTCTCTGGGTAAATAAGCAGAGGAACATCTCCCCTCCATGAGGAAAATGTGACTGCAGAGTTCACTAAGTAGACTTTTAAAAACATTCCCTGATTTTTTTTTTCTAGTGGTCTCCAAAATCAGGAGGCTGGCAAAGCTCCATCTGCTGAGGCAGTGCCTCAGAAAGAGAGTCTTTGACATCAAAGTAACTCCAAATAAATTCTGAATAATTATGCCACTCTATTCTTGTAGTTGAAATAGGCTGGAATGATTTGCGCCTGCTCATACAAAACAGTTGTGCAATGTGTACTTTGTGCTTAAGCAGGTATCATCTGCCCCACATAAAGATATTTCAGTTTAGCTAAATGATGCTGCTTTGATGCTGTGGGCAAGCAAGGGTTGTTTTTTGTTGTGTCGGGTTTTTAAGTGCTGTGAGGTCATTGATAAAGTGAAGTCTTTGATAACGAACTAACAAAATGAGCAATAAAGGCTGTGGTGACTCTGGCAACTGAACAATAAAATATAGACTATTTTTTCACAGTATACTGAGAGTTGCCTCCCACCACCTGCTGTCTTGGTCCGCAGAGGCAATGAAGGCTGTACTCCTCTCATTAACTCTTTTTCACTCTCTTTTCTTTCCATTTATGTTTTAAATTAAGTAGTGGTCTGGCTTTTGGGCAGCTGAAATGAAGGATTCCTCATGCTGTTTAAATAAGTCCTTTCACAGTCATAGCTTAAAAGGGAAAGGCTGAGAAGAAACGGGTCACAGCTAGGGATGCAAAACCTGTGGAACGCCCACCCCTCAAAGAGACTCACACTGAGCTTCCCAGCTGAGCAGTGTAATGTGTGGAGCTCTGTTTGTCATTTTGTTTGATGTCCTCTTTATTTCCTGTTTGTTAAGTGATCTGAAAGTAAAACAACCAGCTGACCAACCAAGTGAAAAAAAAAATCCTTTCAGAATTATAAACGGGGCCCAGCTGTGTAAGCTGGACTGCACAGACACTGGCTGAGATTGACAAAGGGCCCATGTATCTGGTGTCCTTCGCTCTGCGGGCGCTCAGCCCTTGCAGTGATTGTTCTCCTTCCTCTGAATGTCTGCCCCCTTTTGAAAGCATCTCTAGCAAGGAACTGAAAATCATTAACTCCTGAGTGTGGTCTCTCTTTCACATCAGTGTCTATCAGAACTAATGCTACTGGGGATAAGAGAGGACAAGCGAGGGTAGTGGAAGCACTGGTGGGAATGTCACATCAGTCATCTGGACAAGTGTGGTGTCAGTGGTCAGAGGAAAAGGACTTGCAGGAAAGATTTCCCAAAGCACCTTTTGATATTAGTACTGGAGGATAGATGTCCTGCAGGGGCATGACCTGACTATAGTCATTGTATGACTTGAAGCAGGCGTGTAATAGCTACAGTAATTGCACAGAGTATGTCAGTAGGGACCTATGAATGATGCAACAGAAAAACCCTTCCTTGCTTTGCCTGCCACTACAGGAATACAGGTGGTACAGGGTGTTTCTTAGAAGTATTTGCTTTGCTTGGGAGGAGAGAAAAAAAGCAGGAAGAGAAACTCAAACAAGAGGAATGTATGCACACTGCTGCAACCAGTATAAAAGTCACACTACATAAAACTAGGTCTCTGCAGACAATAGGTAAGTACATAACCATCCACCTCAACGCTAAAGAAAAGATGACAATACTTAATTCCAAATAAAATCTGTAACTGTCTGAACCCCGAGTGTATTGACAAAGGCTTCATTCTTTTCAGTAGACTCAACGGTACTGGGTGAAGAGGGGAAAAAAAAATCTCTATGCATTTGAACATTTTTAAAGAAAGCAGCAGGAAAAAATTAACTGAATTCATCTTTCAGAGCATAACTTTAAGAAAGGCAGCATGAGTAAGGAACAAAGTTTTTTTCTTTCTAAAAGAAAAGTGTCATCCTTTCACCTGCCATTCATAATCTCCCAAGTACTTGATTGCTGTGTCTATAGATAGAGGGTTTGAAAACACTGAATCATTTACAGACTGTTACTGATCTCTTCAGTGACTTCTGTAAAGTCACTCCATTCTTTCCTTCACCTTTGCCATCTGCAGAAGATTTTCTGTCAGCAAACCCTGTTTAAGAGCTATTTTCTGCATTTACTTGCAGCAGCTGTTCCACACAGCAGATGGCATTTTCCTGCCCTGACCTTCTGCTTGGCAGGGGCAGAGCACACAGGATGGAGCTCAGGCAGGTCAGTGGCCTCAGAGGTATGCAGGGAACGCTTTTCAGTGGTGGGACACTCAGTCACCGAGGGCCCAACTGCTGGTGCTGCTCCTCAGCTGGCGGACTCAGAGGAAAGCACAGAAAAGCTGTGCCAGCTCATTCTTGGGTCTCTCCTCCATGCTGCTGAGCACCTCAGACATGCCATCGGCACACAGGCCTGTGTGCGTGGGGCTGTACAGGGGCAGGGAGGCAGCCCTGGCTGGCCAGCGCCTGCAGGACTAGAAGAGTCACACAGGAGTGCCTCTACTTTGCTTCTCCCAGGCTCCCATCGCTCATGACTCAGGGACTCGCTGGCATTTCTTCTGTCCCCTGTGTGAGCAGTGACCTAGGACTAGGACTGAGCATCAATCAGTTGCTGGCCCAGCTGAATGTAATAGCTGGTTAAGATATAGACACTTGATGATGCAATTCAGCCTCTGGATTGCACATTCCCTTTCCTCGATTCCCATGGAGAACTTGTATAATGACAGTAGAAGGTTACTCATGTTTAATTCCTCTAGAAGTTTTATTTCTGTTTAAAAATATCTAATTAACTGTTTCGTTTTGTTTCTGCATTCTCACTCCTAGGAGGGTCCATGGGCTCGAGCAAGGCCTGTCTGCATGCTCAACTTCCATACATCTTTCTTGGAATCCTTCAAAATAGTACAGCTCTAGCATTGAATGTTTGGGGTTTTCCTTGCCCTCTTCCCTGCCTCATCTTTTATTTAAACTTCTTAAACTAATTTCAGGAAATCCAGAGGAGGTGAAAGCTTTCAGCTCTAATATTCTAGATGCAAATCTTATTAAATTCCAAACCCCAAACCGGGCAACACCAAGCACTGGGAATAAAGCTGAAATGAAGATGATCAATCACTCTCAAGTCAGTTTAGCAGTCTGTACAGACACATTCTCTGTGGTCTCCTCACACTCATATTAATGGACAAATTTGCCTCTTGTATTATATTCTATACATTACACTGTGTAATTAGAAGCTGATTGGAAGCAGCAGGCAGCATGCCAATGTTTGTGGTGTCCAGAAATCACTCAGAGCTCCAATATTTGAGGAGAAAACTGTTTATTTCACAGAGGTGCTTCCAACTCAATCTGCAAAAAACAAAAACACAAACAAACAACAACAACAAAAAAAACCCCAAAAAAACAAAAACAAAAACCATGCTTCTGGAGCCTCCTTCCCCCAGACTTCTAGGTTCTGGAAAGCTGCACTACTTGCAGGTGCAATCCTTAGGGATTACATTTGTAATTAAATTAAAATAAATCTTTAAGAGTCACAAATCTAACCACAAAGGTGACTGTCAGGCCTGCCACCTGCTTCAGGCTAATCTCAACATTAAGAAACTGCAAATCTGTAGTTATCTTAGTCTTGAGGAAAGGCTTAAGGATGGTACTTGGGGAAAAAAACAGCATGAAAGAAAGCACAAGCTCACATGCTTCTCCAAGCAAAAGTTGCGTGTGCCCTGTATTATTGTTTTCACTTTTCATGGAAGTCAGTGGAGCACTGTATAGAGGAGAATAAATAATAGTGTCTTCTAGCTGCAAATATTCTGCTGAATAGTTTCGAATGTTAAAATCCATGAAAATTTTTTAATCTGTAGAGACTTGTAAAAATCAGCTCTCTGAATATTTTTGACTGGCAATTTTTGCTATGCCAGAAGTCAGTCTTCCAAATTCAACCTTCTCATCTGTGAATAAGAGATTCTTATCTTCAGCCAGGTTCCAAATAGGTTCATGACAATGGAGAAAAAGCTAGAGAAAGATACATATTCTAGCCTGTAAGCCAACCTCCCTCTTTCAAAATCCAAAAACAGGAGAGAAAAAAGAAAGAAAAAATAAAGACTTGTCCCTTTTTAGCCATTGGAGTATATTCATTGGCTTAATAAACTTTAAACATTGGAGACAAGGAAAGTCTAGACTCTTTGTCATAGGGTCAGTAGTTCAAACAGACTGATTTATCTCCTGACATCTGACTTAATTTTCTCCCTGCTCAGGGCCAACTAAGAAAAGCTGCCAAAGTTTATTGGCCAGATTGGCTTATTCAACCAGAAGTGAATATCTCACCCACATGCTAAAGGATTTCCGATTTCTTCTAATACAGTAGATGTCAGCTGTAACAAGTTCTTATTAATAATCAACTGAGTTTCCATTGGGACTGCCTGAACAATTTCCTTTGTTCCTTGTCAAGCACCATCACTGTGCAGTAGCCTCATTTAGTCTAATTGACTGTGTCACGGGCAAGTGCATCTATTCTGTATGACTTGACTAGCCTTTCACCATTTTCTCTATGGTACAATTTGAAGCCTTTAAAAAAATACCTGTAAGTGCAGGTTTGTCATGTTGACATAGTGAAGGCTCAGTCATTGGGGTGTCATGGCAAACATTGCTTTGTACATCCTGGCTAACACAAGGTGTTTTAATATCTCTGATCACCTTGCTTTGGTAGCATACCTTCTTTTGGTTGAGAGTGTTGCAGCCCTTGTATTTTCTCTAGGGCTCAGAACTTCAGGTGTTGGATTGTACCAGGGTAAATCAGGGAGCTTAGGCTGCATGGTGCCTCTTCTGTCCTTGCTCCTTGACTGCTCAGGCCAGGACAAGCAATTTCAGTGTGGCATTCTGTACCCAGGGGACCGTGCCCATCTCTCAGCACTCCTCAGCAGCTGATGCTATGGGCAATTATACAAGTGTCTTTGTCACTGACCCCAGCTGGCAGGGGTGTGCTTTCCAGGTATGTTGGTGGTGAAAGACAGCAAAAGCAGATGCTTCTGTTACAGTTTTGTGTCTGGAAGCTTGTATCTTTTTGTGGCTTTCTATGTAGATTGAGATGAACTTGACATGACATATTTAGACCAAATAGACCCCTGCTCCTTGCTGACTTCTGACTCTCCAGATTGCTCCAGGGTACTGCTTATGGCTGTTGTCTAAGCTGGTGACCAGGCATGCTTGGGCTGACAGTGCTACTGGCAAGAACCAAGAAATTCCAAGGCTCAGACTTAGCTGGAGGGGTTTTATCAGCACAAACATGGCAAATCCTAACATTGCTGTCGTCCCTTTTAAAAATAATAATGTGTTAGGCTTATGGTTGATAATGGTTGAGTAAGTGGGCTACTCACAGTCAATCAGTAAGGAAATTATGATATGACTCATTTCTTACTCTTTCTCTTAGTCACAGCTGTACTGAGTCTTAGAGCTGTTTAAAAGAGACCTAAATCTGTTTTAAAAGAAGCAGAGGAGGAAAGTATTTAATTCTCAAATCAGCCCTCTGTTTGCCAACTACTCTTTTTTTTTGTGCAGAGATATGCCAGAAATAATATTATGTTAAAAAAAAAAATTATAGAGGGTCATTATTATTGTATAGTTTATTTGTTTTATGTCACTAATAAGACACATATTTACTTTTTTGTTTGGGTTCCAAAGGACAAAGGTCATTTGTTTTGCCTGAAGGCTGAAGCTTTAGTCATTAGTGAAGTTATTTTCCTGGTTCCAGCACTGTCCTTTCCAGGATGTGTGTCCTGTTGTTTGAACAATCCCTTGAGTTGAACGGACTTAGCTCAGCTGGAGTTCATGTCCTGACCTGTACCTGAAGTCACATGAGATTGTGTTTTTATTAAAAAAAAAAACCTTGAGGAGTTGAGAAGTTTTAGTCTCCTGGAAGAGATGAGAAATATATAGGATCTCTGAATCTACGTATTTTATTTCTAGACCTGAATGGGTTTTGCCTTTTCATGCTTCTTGGATAGAAAAAAAAAGGTACTGTCTCAGTAGTTCCCTGCTCATGAGAAATCTCAGCTGCTGCAAAGCCTGTAATTAGCTGCACGTCAGTGACTATCTGAAATTCTGTGGGACAAGATTCTGCCTGGTCTGTAAATGCAGGACCAGTCAGGGCAGCAGGCTGGGGCTGACAGGGCTCACACAGACCTACCTCCTTTACTGATGAAAAACTGCTAATTTTTCTGAGGTACCTTAGGGCAACCTCCCTTCAGGTAAGAGCATCCACTAAACGTACCCCCTTTTGCCTATATTGGACTGTAAATCTCTCCTTTCTATGATACAAAAGTGGGAAGGCATAAAAAAAACCTGCAGTGTATCCATTTTTTTGCCATCTTACATGTCTTTGTATTGTGTGATTTTAGAAATCACCTGTCTCAAAACCTAAAACTGCTGTGTAGCTGCATAATGCAAAGACTTTATCAGAGTTTGCTTTCCCTGTGTGACCGAGTTGTGCATTTCAGTACAACATTTGAGTTCAGAGCTCTGCTGTGTTGTTACTGAAATGGCTTTGTAGTTTCAGCCTCAGTTGCAAATTGCTTCTCAACTTCTGTAATCCCCACTCAAGTTTTGTGAGGAAGAATGTCTTGAATGGAGATACAGGTTTTGAACATGGGGTTGTATTCTAATTGTCACTCTGACTTCCAAGGTGAACAGACTTATGTTTTAATAACTTCACATTTTGATACTCGATCAGCATCATAAATTTTTCTATTGAAGTGGGTCAGCAAACACAGAGGAACATTTTAAGGAACAGCATCTGAAGATGACTCCTCAAGTCTGTATCTATAGGTACGTGCCTCCTGGTCTGGTTTGAAAAAGAACTGAGCACTTGCATGTTGCTGTAATCTGAAGAAAGAAGCTATTCCTGAAACAAAACCCTAAAAATAGCTGCTGCCTCATAGAGAAACATATCCGTGGCATGTGTAGGTGAGGGTAAAGACTAGCAGGCCCTGCCCATCCCTCTTTTGGTGTTCTGAGGAAAAAAGCATGTTTTTAGATTTCTTACCTGGATGAATGATAGTTGGTGATCATGGGGATGGATAGGACATAGCCCTATCAGATGTGTCAGGGTGCCTAGTTCAGCCATAGGGTCTGTTCTTTTCTCCCATATTACAGCTGCTACCATGGGGACATTGCTCTCCATAGATTTGGGCTGCTGAGTCCCTAAAGTGGGAGGACAGTGCTATAGGTAGGGTTGAACCTCTTCTTTCAACAGACCCTCTGACAGACCTTGAGCCTCTCCCCATCCAGATCTATAGAGGCAAGCACGGCAGCATCTTGGCACTGCAGCTGTGTGTGGGGCTGAGTAATGCCCCGTGAAAGGCAGGACAAATGTTGACTCTCGCTTCTAGTGGAAAGGACTACTGGGGGACCAGCATACATTTCTTCCTTTTCCTGAGTGAGAATCGCCCACTTCAGGCATTAATTATTCAAGGCTGACATTTATGCACCATTTAGGAAGAATCTGGTGGCCCAAATGGCTCCAAGAATAGCTTCCCTTTGTTATTTTTTAATGTGAATGTTTTAGTATGTTGCATCATCCAGGGATGTTCTTGCTAAACTGTATACATCACCCTACTGAAAGCAGATAAAGTATTAAACGTCTTAGCCCACTGTTTTCACCAGAATGTCCAGGGTTTGACAGAGAGCAAACAGTCCTGTCTCTCAAGGTCATATTATCTCTATCTATGAGCATCCCCAGAGATATAGGTGCAGGATTGTGAGATTTTGGTACTGTTTTTGTAAACAAATGGCCTGCAAGGTGCCTAATGCAGTGCATTGGTTGCACACTTGCTGCAAGCTCTCACTGTATTACAGAGCTACCAAGAGCAGTCTTATTTGTTTCTGTGAACATTTGCTTGGGGTCATTGCAACAATACTCCTATCAATAAAATAACCAAACCTCTGCAGTGGCATTGCTTGTCTGTCTTGTTTGATTTGAAACATGGCTTGGAGGAAGGCTGCCACTGTAAGAAGCAAAAAAATCAAGCTGCTGGTTGTTACATCCTCACTATCCCAGAAATACTACATGCATGAAGTAACCCTTTTTCAGTGTGTTTGGTTTTTTACAATGGTTTGCACTCTGAGAACATCTTTCCCCTGGATAGCTGTTCTACTTACACATTATTATTAAATTTTTTTATCGTGCTGGTGGCCCAGCTGGAGCCCAGCATGAGACATATGAGCAAATATGTAGCAGAAGAAGACAGTCGCTCCATATGCGTCTCAATACGATGTGGAAAACAGCAGGTGGCTATGATGAGCTGAGCAAAAGGTAAGAGAGAGAGCTGTGATTAGTGTAAAAAGTGTTAGTTGTAGGAGAGCAGCTCCCAAGCTATTTTGTGCTGTTTGTAAGAAGGGAGAAAGTGAGAAGTTTTAATTTTACTTCAAGTGGAAGTCTGTTAGCCTTTCACACAACAAAATTGGTTCCTGGACTAACAGGCAGGTGTATAATGACTGAGATAACACGAAGACATTTCCTGCTTTCATCTCTCACCAGAATGCCAAAAATTTGGGCCTAAACCTAAACTAGATTAAGTATTTGGGAATGTTATAATAAAGCCATAAGTTGCTTTCAAATGCATCAGCTTCCAGTCTTGTGTCCTCCCTGACCTTCCCACTCCAAGGAAAAGCATTTCCTCTGTGGATGCTGTTTCCCATTAGGCTGGAAGGGGGTACTGGTACTGCCAGGTGGCTCAGCAGGGCAGGTGACCATAGGAGAACATGGGAGATACAAGATGTGGCTCCACAGGTTGTTGGAGATCCTATGACAAAGGTGTTTCTCCCTCTCTCTCATGTCTAACTGCCCCATTCCAGCCCCGTCCCCCCACTGTTTTGCCTCTGGCTCCTTGGGTGCTCTCTGGACCTACATATGAGCTGATTTAACTGACTGAGCAAGAAGCCTCACTAGTTCTATGCTGACCTAAATTCAAACGGCTGCTGAGGCTGGTGCCTGGCACATTTCAGGAACAGGCTGGACCATGTAGCTGAGAGTGGGAATAGGAGGAAGGAGAAATGCAGAAAAGAGGCACGGTCTTCTGACTCAGCTGTGACCACTCTGCTGACAGTGAAACCTCAAGCACAGTCTGAGCAGGAAGGGTGATCCAGGACAGAGTCTTGGATCCTGGAGGGTTTGGTGATGGTGGAATGCTAGATATCCAAATCCTGTGCTTCATAAAGATAAGAAATGCTAGATGCTATCACAGATCAGCCTCAGTTGTCTAGGATTACTTATGGCTCTATACACATAAATGGAAGGTAGTCTCCTCAAGAGGTTTTTAGGATTTGCTTATGAGCAAAGTGTTGCTTGGTTACAGTTCTACACATGTGTAGAACAGAGGTTGTATTTACATTTTAGAAGAGAGGAAAACATTTCCATGTGTAATATTTTATGTGTTGTAACCACACGATACTCATTTTTTTTTGCCTTTCCCAGGCAAATAATTGGGCTGGCTGATTTTGTCTGCCCACAACCGCAGGCCTGGATGAGTTGTGTTTAGATTATGCATACTGATTTACTTTATGTTATATGAATAAAGATATGCTGGAAAGTATTTATTGATTTAGGGAAATGCCCACCTATTCCCGGGTTAGATGTGTACCTCAAAACTTCCGCATAAGATCTCTTGTTTTGTGTGAAGCTGTGAAATGTGGAGCTTTGCTAAAATTACAAGCAATCAAAAGTCGCACATCTAATTAATATTTCTGATGTGGCTTGTTTGAACTGTTTCTGATGGGATGAAATTTCTTCACTGATGTGCTTTCCCTTTCAATGATCTGAGGCATCAGCCTTTATCTAAGCAGCAGTCTTGGTGGCGTCAGTAGGAATTCTGCCTGGTTTAGAGGATTTTTGTGGAAGCTCTTCAACCCATTTTTCAGTGCTACAGTTTGCCAGGACTGTGTTAACGTTCTGATGCACCTTCTAGTCCACACAATGACTACTGTCTTTCAGAGCCATGGCTTTCTGAAATATGTTTCTCCAAGCCTTCAGTATCTGACTGTAGACAGAAATGAACAGACAAGAGGAAAAAAAGAGAGAGAGAAAGAAAAACTTAACTGTTGTGGGTTTTTTCCTCCCTTTTCCCAAATGTGGTATTGTTGGTGATTCTGGTTTATCCTGCCTGCAGGACCTAATGGGTGAAAACTTCGAGTAGGGAGAGACCTGAAGAGGTTTGCAAGGCCACTCTTTTCTTTTTATAAAGTACTAAAATGTCACTGGTAAAAGAATTAATTTAACCTTACAGCAACTCAGCAGTGCTTTTGGCACTTGTCTTCCCTGGGGTCCTTTCGTTACCAAATAAATCAGTGTGCACAACAGCAAAAGAGCAAGCGAAACCTAATGTTTACCTGCTTGTTCAAACAGCCCAAGGCACTGCTGATTAGTTTCAGCCGTGCAGCCCTGTCTGCCAGGGCTAAGAGCAGATAACCATGTCTATTTGATAGCTGAACCACATTTTACTCTCCTTACTTGAGAATGATTCATGAGGTCCGAGATGACATTTACAATTTTTTTTTTTTTTTAAATTTAGAGTAGCTAAACCCATGCCTGAAATACATGTGAGCCCTGGGCCCATCTTAAAAACAATCTTCCTTGTTCCACGCCCTGTGCCTCTTCGTGCTGAAGTTGACATTGTTGTTTTGCTGTCTTTCCTAGCACTGGAAATGGGGATGGCGATGGACCAGAAGCTCAAAACTCCTTCCCTCCCATTGAGGTGTGCCCCACCCCACTGCCCCATGCACCTTGCCTTTGTGAACAGCAGGCAAGCTGCAACAGCAGGGCGGACAACAGGCACTCATCAAAAGCACATTGCAGGAGTGTCAGCTGGGTCAGCTCTTAGCATTTGGAAAGAGTCTGAATAAAAGGCTTTCTAAGATAGTAGCTATTTCTGGAGCATGCCTTCAGCTGTATGTTATTTTCTAGAAACCAGTGTATACTTCTGCTGTGGTCTCTTAAGATTCATATTCTTAGGGTTTTTTTTCTTCAACAAGAATAAACTGCAGAATAGTAAAAGGAAAAAAATGTCAAAAGGTAAGGAAATGTTTTACCAATCAATAGAATAATTTAAAATTTGTAATCTCTTTTAAATAGGTGCAGCATATCAAAGCTCTTTATGAAATTTCTAATAATTAACTGTCCTACATTTACAGACTTGAAAATTGAATATGGATTCTAATTTCTGGAAGCATTGTAAGATTGCAAGGTACTAAAGCTATAAAACAGTTTGCAGTGTTTAATAAACATATGTAATTACTCCAGGAAAATGGGATTACTGTTATAAAAATAACTTTAAAAGCTATTATTATCACCATAGGTCTCAGTTTACATTCTACAATAAGTAAAAGTTCTGATAGCTGTTCATCTGTAATGCTGGCATGTCAATAAGGCAAAAACATGACAAAGCTTCTAGTCTTTTCCTTTAGAATAGAGGTTTTGTGAAGGCAGCAGTAGCTCGAATATGCTGTTACCTGAACTTTAAATCCATATTTATTGGGAAAAACCTGTTGAAGAAGTGTTCTTTTCTGGAGGTGGATAGAATATAGAGGTGTAGGCAAACTTTGTAATGTTTGTCTTTTGCTAAAACATATCAAATGTTTGGTTCCCTCCCCTGATACAGCGATAGACTGAGGATATTCCTTTCACAGAGGCAGCAAATGGAGGAAGTTAAAATGAGGCTGAACTTTGCTCAAGGCTATACAAAAGGTGGCAAAATTAACTGGGATGGTGGAAATCAATGTTGACATAAATGGTACTGGACAGAAAGTTAGGCAGATGTTACCATACATTTCTGTGTTACAAAAACAGACTGGTAAAATCAGGAACTTTAGCAACATGCTGTGGAAAGAAAATATTCAGTTAGGGAAGAAATTATCAAGTTGCAGAAGTAAAATTGGGGAAATGAAAGACAAATAATTTCATAATAATGTTCAATTGTGTTAGACTTGTTTCTTGGGTGTTGTTGAATGGTTGGAGAGCTGTTTTCGACTGAACGTATGTCTTGTCTAGCCACTGATTTAATTTCTTAGAATCCAAAATACTGGATACTTATAAGAGCTTCTATGTCAGATAAAAAAATTCTGTGCCTGAGCTGAAATAAGTACTGGTCATTTTCTCTGTAAATGGTCAAGAATCTGAAATGCAAGAAGTGTATTTGTCACTGTTCTTTGTAAAAGGAGATGTGGGTTTCCTGGTTTTGTATTTTGGGGTGTAAGCAGATCATCAACCACGGCTTCACCTGCTAATGAGCACCATATACTGTTCTGCATGCAACTGTGCATCCCCTTATGTGCCAGAGGCTGATCCAGGATGGTTGCAGTGGAGGTCCAAACAGGAGCTGTGTGGTCACTCGGTGGTGCCTGCAGCTTTCCATGTGGAGCTTCCCAGCTCCTGGAGGCCAGCAGTGACCCTGACCCAAGATAGAAACCCACAGCCACAGACTTCGGGTGCTCCGCACAGGCAGGCACTGGGGTGCTCGGAGCATGTGGTGGTGTTGACCTCTAGTGGTGCAGCATGGAGAGGGACAGAGCTTCTGGGTGAATCACCAGTGGCTCTGCTGAAGCTGGTGGAACAACCCTAGTCACCATGCCCTGCCTAGCTAGCCTGCTGATGGCACAGCACAGATGCTCTCTCACTAGATTACTCATTACCTTCTGTAATGGATGTCAGTGAACATTGTGTGTCGAATCTATTTCTGGTTTATGGGGGCTTTTTCCCAGAAAGTATTTGTTTTCCATGGGAAACGTTGCAGCTGACTGCTCTAGGGTGGCATATTGTAAAGGCTGTGATTCACATCTTCGTGTTCTCCCTGCCCTCCATGAGCTTGCTTTCATGATATACCACAATATGCTTTGGCCGTTTCACATCCAGGATGGACAGTCTTCTACCTTCATGTCTTGAGCAAGACTGCTCAGGAAGACATCCCACAGAGGAGAATGGGAGCAGGATGTGCCTGAGCTAAACTCTTGCCAACTATTGCATCAGGAACAGGAATTTGATTGTTTGGGTTGCATACTTCAAGTGTGTACTTCTGGTCAAGGCACTGAAATTTTTTTGGGATAGGAAAACCTTATGACTATCTCAAATGTTTCAGTGAAACAGCTCTTTACGGAGCATTTTCCCTTTTCATGAGAAGCAGGTTGTGCTTACCGGTGTTGCTGATAGTACAGGTGGACCAAAAGGATCATTTGTGATCCTATGTGGAAGTGACAGCTCTTCTACACTGTGAGGGCCCCAAGGCAGCCCTCATCATGGTGTTGCTGGGCTGAAGCTGGAGGTTGGCCCTGTCCTTATGCCGTACAAGCAGACATTCAGCCTCACTAGAGTCTGTGAAGACTGTCAGAGGGTGGCAACATTTATCCCCACTTTATCTCATAACTTAACTGTAATTGAATCCAGTCCTGAAAGCCTCGGTTTGGGAGCTGTGAAAAATGGGCTGTCTCTCTTGCATCTCTAACCAAAAGTTGGCATAAATAATTGATAATAGATCAAATTTGCTGAAATATATGAAGGATCTCATCTGTCTTCTTGCCAGTTATTATGTTGAATAACCGAAAGGTTTTAGTGGAGACAGATGACAACATTTAACATCAGTTGCTTTGTGCACATTGTTCTTATTGTTGCCTGTAATTTGAAAATAGTGCTGGGGGCTAAAGGAGATTAGCAATAGGAAAATGAATACCAGGGAAACCAATACAGCTTTCTGAAATGGAAGAAAATGGAATAATATGTCTAGCACATGTCACGATAGCCCTAAGGAAGCTTCACAGCTTGCCCTCTGCCTGGGGGCCTGCTGGTGCTGATGCAGGGTCTAGCAGGGGCTCTAAGGCTGCTGTGCTCCCGTGTATGCCTTGGCCGTGTCTAGGTTCCTCTTGTAGAGAATCTGCAGTGCCGGCATCATTGGCCTTTTGAAGAGAAGGGAGCTCTTCACTGGCCTCCAGATGCTGCAGGCTACAAAATATCTGAGCTAAAGATGATATGCCTGATAATTATTTTTTTCAATTATATCACTTGGCTTAAATAAAAGATTACCTCTTCTCACAGACTTATCTTCTTAAGAAGAGAAGAGTGAGGTGCAGAAGATGGTGGCTGTACCTTAAATATGGTTATGAGTGTGATGAGAGTTAATGTCAGTGAAGTGATGGGGTGATTCCCACTATTCTTGTCAGCCTTTTCCTGTAATTAGAAGGTACATTGTAACTTGCTTTCCATGTTTAGTTTAGGTGATCATGATCTTTAGATGACAGGAATCAGACATTGTGCACAAGCGTTACTTGGTTATATTGGGTCTCATTTGTAATAGTTAATAACATATGTTTAGCTTTTCTGATCTTAATCTCACTTGGGGCTTTTTTTATGGTGGTTGGCATCACAGCAACATCTTCTGCTTCCACCTCATGACTGATTTACTACATCAGATCAGTGGGTGAAATCTCATCTCTTTTTAAATCAATGGCAAGACTTCCTTTCACATTAGCTGGTTGGGTTTCAGCCTTTGGTTTTAACAGCCACTGTAGCACATTTTATGATACATTTACCTTCCATGCTCCTCCTGTTAGACTTCTGAATTGGGAGAGTTTCATATGTCCGGCAATTGATACACAGATTACTAAAAGTGTTTGAAAACCTCTGAATTTAAAAGCAGCTACAACAGGGTGATTGCAACTTCATCCAGCTAGAAAGCTCATCTTAGGGATGGGGTTGGTTTTGTTTAAGCAAGAGGTCTGCAACTTGCATTTTTCAATCATCAGTGGTATAACTTTCTTGTTGCCTTCTGCTGAAAACAGTTTTGCTCTAATAAATGTCAGAGTTTGTGTTTACATTTAAGAATTTTTTTTAAACCTGGGATTTTTATTGTTAAACTTCTTTCTGTGGTCTGATTTTGGCAGACTGCCTTCATAGTATGCAGTCTGGATCAAAACCAGAAACCTTGAACAATGTAACACAGTTATTGACTTCTGCTTCCAGTGCTCTTATTGCTTCTTTAATAGGTGTGCACTCAAACTAGAACAATAATTTTAATTCAGAGCCACAGCTGCTATTTTCAAGAGGAACCTAAAAGATAGTTGTAGAGAAACCTGTATTTTCTGCTCATTATTAAGAAAGTCATGGTTCTGGAAAGCTTTGTGAAACTTGTGCTGAATATAATCTTGCTTCTGAAGCTGTCTTCCTAGAATATGCAAATGTGTGAATCCTAGAAAAAGAGGAGGAGGGAATGGAGCAAAGTCAAAGTAATTTGCGTTTATTGTGCGAGTTATATTGTTTGAGATGCTCTGATCAGAGAAATAGGGTACAGAAATGTCAAGTCATTTGTGAATCAGAGGTGTACAAGTACTGCCATTACATCTTATCTCTCCACTGCGGTGTTTCATGACTAGCAAAGTGAAGCACAGATTTAACTAGAAGGCAGCTATATTCATCCCTTTGTAAACAGTAATGTGATTATCACCCCCTATGCAATATTATTATGTATTTGAAACTTTCTTTATGAATACTTTTTATGCTGAAAATAATTATTTCCTAAATTAGATACAAATCACTTTTGGTCTTTCTAGGATGTTTATGAGTGAACTAAAATCTCCTGATACTATGGAAATCATCATTGTGTAAGGTTGAGCTATGTTCCTTTACAATGTCACCATTTAGGGTACACAAATGACTTAAAATATTATGCAAAAGTTTGTATTCTTTTTACTCTTTATTTTGAAGTACCAGTCTTAGCACCCTAATCAGTGGCTATTACTATATTTTGTGTGTAACAGTCCTTTGTGCAATATTACATTCAAGTAGAGCTGAACTTAGTCTGTAAAAGTTGTTTGTATTTATTCAGAACATCACAAACCATCTGCTACCCTTGAACCTCACTGAACACATCTCTACTGGCCTCAGCTTCACTTAGTTTATCTTCATTTTTTGAAAAAAAAATATTATTCTATAGCCTTTTTCTATCCTAGGCTGCTAAATAATGGTTTAATAAGGAAAAAGTTGTGCCAAATGATTAGTTCATTTGTCAAAAAAAAAAAAAAAATCTAAAAATCTGCTGATCCCTTGCCTGGACCATTATATTACATTACACTGAAGCATTTGTTTCTGCTCTTCGTTACCATTTCTTAGTTCTGTAGGCAAAGGCTGGAAGAAGTAATGTCTTTTACCGTAATGCAATACTCATCCAAAGCAATATTCTGACTCACTTAAGTGGAAACTGCCAGATGCCTAAACACCTGCTTGAGGGAGGTGGGAACATTGAGGCTGACTTCTTTTCCTTGGAGGGGAAACATTTGGGGAGGGAATCCAAAACCAGATGAATTAAATGGCAAATCTCCCTTGGAGAGGCTGTTGGTGTTTAAAGATTGAGTTCTGTTGACAGTAACAAAAGATCCTATTTTTTGTTTGAGGTTTGGTTTTGGGTTTGTTTTTTGTGTTTTTTTTTAACAAAGTAGTTTCAAATTTAATTGGTTCTTTCGCCAGGAAAAGTTCAATTGCAGTGAGACATTTTGTCAATACAGATGTTGTTGTGTGTGTTTTGTAGATCCATGTCCTTGAGATGTGGTTGTTATAGCAACAGGCTTAACTATTAAAGAGGTTTTAGTCTTTTATCTGCTTCACAGCATATAATGTAATTAGGTTTTTGCAGCATCTTTAAATATCTTGCTAGCTAGTAAAGGATATGAGTATCACTTACCTCCCTCAGTAAATTAGCTATAGCGTATCATTATTTGCCCAAAGGCATTACCTCTAAAATATTTGCATTATTAGTCTGCCTAATTTCTTTCTGCCTGAGAGAATGAGAAGAAAAAAAAAAATCTACATATGCTGTGTTAAAATGTGCAAACATGGTTAGATTTCAAGAGGCTTGCAACACTAATTCCAAAACCCAGATTCTGACTGTAGCCTTTCAGCATTTGAAAGTCTCAGCCAAAGTCTGCATCTGCAGTTTATAATTCACTGCTCAGCGCTAGCTATCATTGCAGCCGCATTGCTCCAAGCCTGTTCTGTAGGCTGTGTTCTCAGCACAGGATAGAGTTAGACAAACAGTCTGGGGAAATGAGTACTTTTGAGACGTCATTTTGGACTTGCTTTTCCCTCAAAATTCTCTTGAAATTAAACGTTTGTTTGCTGTGTGCGTTTTCAGTTCAAACTTAACCTGTTGACAGAATTACCTGTGTCAGGATCTGGAAGTAGGAGTCATCTCTAAAATCTCTTTTCCCTTTCAACGGGAGGGGGGAAGGTTGAGGGGGAGCAAAGGGAGAAAGCTTCAATTTCTGTTTGCATCAACACATGTTCCCCAGACAGGAACAATATAACCATGGAAAAATTTTTACAAGAGGTACCTTGGTGCCTGTGGCAATGCTGAGCCCACCTTGCTCTGCCCAGGGCACTGGGGAGGGCACAAAATGGGGCTGGAGGCACCTGTGGCTTTGGGGCACAGGTACCCTTGTGAAAGGGTAAGTCTGGTTCCAGATGTCACCCCTCTGCTTCCAGCTCCAGGGAGGACAGCCTGAAGGTGGCTTTCCCAGGTGCCCCATCCTGTGCTCCGAAGCTGGTCCCGCACATGAGTGGTGGGGCAATGGGGTGCTGGGGACAGGGGTTGAGCCACCATGAAATGCAATGTTCAGCCATCAGCAAACAGGCAGGATGATGTGTTAACATCACTTCTGTGGGCAGCAGCTCCTCAGGTACTGCAGGCTCCTCACAGTTGTGGAGGTCCCTTTCCATCTGATGTCCATCTCTCAGAGCCATGGGCTTTCTTCTGGTTGTGAGGTTTTGGGGCTTTTTTTGGTGTTTTGGGGTTTTTTTTTCTTCTTTCTTTGAGACCTCTGAAAAAGGAAAATGCTGTTTAATGGGAAGTAATTACTTGTGTGAGGAATCGAGCTTGTTCTGTAGTTCGTACAACAGCTTAACATGTTGTGGAGCCTTTTGAGGCATCTTTGCTGTTGCTGTTTCTTTGCAAGTAAAGCATTTAATTTCCCTATCTGCATGGTGTTGCAGCAACTTTACACCAAGTTTTGTGACTAAGGGTTTGTCTCTTGGAGCTCAGATCCGAAGTCTGATGAATGCAACGAGGGAAGTCCTTCGCAGTCCTGGGGAGAGTGGCAGAGCAGACAGGATGGGGGCATAGTTTGAGGGTATCGGTTTTTAAATTAAGAAGCGTGAGGTCTAATCATTGCAATTACTATTTGCACGACCAGATCAACAATCTCAGAAAAAGCAATTCTGTATTACAATCAGATAACCGCCAGTGCAAAAAGAACAGCAAGAGTTTTAGCAACGTGTGCGTTTTAGCATCTTATTTGCCTATGCACCATGGTAATTGAGCATGTACAAATGATCTGAAATTAAATTTGCATATTTTTGCATAAACTAAATGTTTTTCTGGAGTATATGGCCTAGAACTTCACCGGATACTGGTAGTCTTGTTATTAGGTAGTACTGATCTCCAAGAAAAATAAAAGCTATTGATGAATTTTAATTAATTCTTTTTAATAAGTGAACTTTTCTTCAGGGAACTTCCTGTGTTAAAAGGTAGTGATAGGGGATCTATTAATGTAATGCCTGCAGGACTGTATGTTTATTCTTATAGCACAGTACCTGCAATACATTTCAGTAATAAGGTTCCAAAATCAGCAATTTTGCAGGATTTAGATGGCTATAGCTCATATATTGCCATGTGCACAATCCAAATCTGTCTAAGGTCAAGTTACCAAACCTGTGGTCCAGCTTTTAATGGTAAGAGGACAGTCTTTTGCAATAATGTGTTTGGTTTGAGGGAGAAATTAATCTAGGATGAAAGAAACAGCAATTTTTTTTGTCATTCAATTTTACTTGTGTTAAAAATAGATGGGAAATCTCAGTCATGCCTTTGACTGTCTGCAAATGGATACCATAAGTTTGTAAGTAGTATTCTGACAGTTTAAAAAACAACTATTGCCAGAATTCATATGATAAGCTATTATTTTTTAAAAAGTAGTTTTCAACTCAGCCTCCAAACACTGAAGCTTCTCATTTCAGAAATCAGTTTGTTTTGCAAATCTCTCTACTGCTCTGTTGGCCCATTCCCTTCCTGTAGCCCATTCTACAGAAGGGCATGGTAGCTGGATATTTATTTTTCTGCTCATTAATCGACCTGTAGAAATCACAGTTACTCATAGAGATGTTGGCTCACACAGAAGGAAAGACAACGGTGGAGCAAACCAGTCTGAAGTGCCCTCTGTAAACAGGAGCAGACCGTACCAGGACACCTGGGGCTGCTCCATCCCTCTGAGCCAGGGGATGATGGTCTGCACCCTGTCCCAACATTGTGGAGAGGCTGTGGCCGGCTGGCAGGGCTGGGGGGACCCCATGCTCCCTTGCCTGAGGAGATGTGCTTTGTATACACCTCTGGACTGTGCCCTGGGAGTGGTTGAGCATGCAGAAGCATCCAAAAAGGCTGGAGGTCTGTGGGGAAGAGAGCTTGGGCTGGGGCTTGGCAGCACAGCTGTTATCCTGTCACCTTCACCCTTGGCTGGTGATGTGCTGCCCATCTTTGCTGGAGCAGCCTTGAAATCATGTGTTACAAGGGCAGCTCACATTTTTTTGGAGGATATAGTGTTCTTAGGGTGGCCTGAGAAGCAGCACAGCCTTTATCACCCAAAGTAGTGCCTGCCATACCTTTCTGGAGATGTAGGAGCCCACCAACTGGAGCATCTCCCTCAATCTGCTTCCTTAAGGTACTGCATGTGAATCCTGCCCATCTCCTGTATGCCCTGAGGCAGCAAAGAAACATCTACCACCGGTTGTGGCAGGTGATTCAGAAGAGCTCGGGGTGACTCATTTAGCTACTGACAAGATTAAAATCAATTCCTGCTTCAGAGAAGAACAAACTGCCCTTTCATGTCACCCATTAACCTACAGCAAGTGCTAGGCTGGAAAAAAACAGCCCATAATTGTTAATGTGGCCACGAGAGGGAGCTCATAAATCCCACAAATAGCACAAGGACGTATGGAAACGGACCAATACAGATATTTTAAATTCAATTATCAGAAAATGGATGATTGTTTCTTAGTACAAAAGAAGTTGATTTGAATTTTCTAAATTTTTTTTCTCCAAAGTTTTCTGAAAGTGTTAGTAGATTCAGTGGACAAGTTGAGGCAACCATATTCAATCCTCGTTTGCAATTACTCTGTTGTATTTTGGTTAAAATGTAACCAGATTCTGCTCTTAGACAAAAAACAAACAAAAAAAAACCACCAACAAAAAAACCCAAAAAACCAAAACTCCTGGAAAATACTGAAACCTCAGGCATGGCCAATAATCGAACATTGACTCAGTTACCATATTACCTTCCTTTCCCTGGAATTTATAGACTCATAGAATCATAGAATGGTTAGGGTTGGAAAGGACCTTAAAGATCATTGAGTTCCAACCCCCTGCCACATATATATATAAAAATATGTATATATGTGTGTGTGTGTATATATATATGTATACACATGGGGGAGCATACGCAATGCTACTTCCATTCCTGTTAAACTCATACAGAGCTGCAGAGGAAGGACAAAACTCAAAGGGGCCCCAGTCTTTATTTGTCTTTAGTGTAGCACATCGTAAAACAACTGTCTGGAGAACACACAAGAAGGCAGCTCTTACCAACAAAACCAGCCACTAATTGGTGGACAATGGGGATTTTTTTTTTTCCCAAGCCAGCAGGTCTTTCTGAGCTGCCACAGGGATGTGATAGACTGTCCTCAGGGCTATGTGACAGTGCTGAACATCGGAAGCAGGACACAGCAGCAGTGCAGCATGTATCCCATGTGTCATCATCACTCAGAGGACCTCTAGGCTAACATGCTATTCCATGCCATTCTATGCTTTCCACAAATCATAGCCAAAAATTTAGTCGCACATTAAGAAACTGAAAAATTTGAAAATAAGTCACAGCTCTTTACAAATAGCAGAGAAAGACCGGTATACTGAAGGGAATAACTCCTGGTAATTAGTCAGCAGCTTAAAAGTAATTTTTTGTTGGGCTTCTTTTTCCATAGTTTTGGTTTTTTTCCTTCCTGTTTTATGTGGTGGTGATGCAGGTTAGCTGGGTGTTTTTTCAACACCGCATACATTTGGGGGATCTTGGAAAGGAAAAATGTTCTTGAAGCAAAAGAGTGCAGTAGCCCTCAATTTTTTCACATACGTGTGAAACTTGGGAGCCATTTCAAAGGCTTTCTTTTTTCAGCTTAAGTCTCCAAAAGGACTAACCAGCTTCACCTTGAGATTATTCTCTTCTATGTGTCTCATGTATTTCCCTCCCTTACATTCCCTGTTTCCTCCTTGTTTGCAGAGCAGCTGAAGAGTTGGCTGGCCTTACTTGTGACTCCCAGCATGACAATCCTTCTGTAAAGAAGGAACCATCATGGTGTTATACGTCTATTTATTGAACAACCAGGAAGATGTGTTAAAAACCTTTATTTCCTCTGACTGCAGCCTCAACAAAATACAAATAACCATTGGAATTAGACACACTTAGGGGTGTATTTCCCCATCTCCTACCAAGCCAAAAAGTTTCTCAGTGTGGTTTAATTTCATGTGGCTGAAGATTCTGAAACAGGGGAAAATAAAGGCAGCAGAGGAAGAGAGGATGAATATTCTGAGAGCTGAACAAATCCTGGAAAAGCTGCAGCTAAAGAGAGCTGAAGTTCAGCCCGTTCTAACATGTCCCAATACCTAGACTGCTTTGTGTGTGTCCTGTTCTGGCAGTAGGGAGAAATTTGGGTTAGTCTCACAGCACGCAGCCCCTGATGTGGCTATATCACTAGATGTGTGGTGTCCCAGTGTCCAAGGGCCAGAATAGTCCTTCTTTCGCCTACCTCATGTTGCCATAATGGAGACGTAGGTGCAGCTTGTTGCAGCAGGTTCCTCTGACCCCCTACCCATTTGTTCCTCTCTTGTACCTGTGTGGTGGCTTCTAGTGACTGGCCTTGCAGCTGCATTCCTGAATTCATCCACTCCATTAAGCAGATTTCTATTCAGTTGCCTCAATCAGATCTGGAGAACATGCTGGATTTGTCTTCTGCTGTGTAATCTGTAACTCCCTTTTGCATGAACAGTCCAGTGAAACTGGATGATGTGGTGTAGAGCATCCAGGTTGTTGTCATGTCTTCATCATTCAGGATTGACTTCTGATGATTAATGCCTGAGAAATTACATGAACTTTTTGCTAAGAAAAGTGTGCCATATTGATGGAATTTTCAATCTTGTTCAAATGTCAGGCAATCTGCTTGCAGAAATTAGCGTTCTCATCTCTTGACTCCTCGACCTTAATAACCAACATAAATATTGAACCAACCTTTTAAAACTGAGATTACTCATTTAAATCCAATTGGAAAATATGGTGATGGTAAGGAGACAAATGTCAAGGAACTTAGGGAGCTGGGTTATATTTGTCAGACACATTAGACTTTTAAATTTGGTAATTTCCCTGTTGATTACAAGTTTGGAGCTGTTTGTGGAGATTGCTTGCATTGGCCTAGATGTTAGAGGTTGATGTGAGCTTTTGTGTTTTATTGCAAAATGTGTCATTAGGATGGAACATAGTGTGGAGTCTCCTTCTCTGGAGACATTCAAAGCCCGCCTGGATGCGTTCCTGTGTGATCTGATCTAGGTGTTCCTGCTCCAGCAGGGGGATTGGACTAGATGATCTTTCGAGGTCCCTTCCAATCTCTAACATTCTCTGATTCTGTGAACATAGTGTGCTCCTCTGTTTCTGGTTGCTAAGTACCTCTTCCTCACAATTGTACCTTGAGGCAGAAATTTAATAACTCTGTGATGTTTACTCTCTTTCCTGCAGAGCCACAGGGTTTATAGTAATAGTAAGAAATATATATCTTTAAGGTTGCACTGTGCTTTAATCAGTCGAAGTTGGATAGAGGTGTATTATTGGACTGGTTTCCCAGCTGGTCTGGAGTGATAAGCGTGCATTGAAATTAACTGATGTTGGCCAGTTAAGGTGTTGGCCTAATATTAGTTTGACCCTTCGGGAAGTGCACTTTTGCAGGCAAAAACTGTATTGGAAGGGAAGGGAATGACAGAGAGAGAAAAAATGTTATTTCAAATTCTAAATCACTATCTTTCCTGCACTAATAGCTTATATCTCTGAAGATAACTTGCCTTAAAGCTTAAGACTTGGGCAAATATCAATGCTGTTATGTAGTAACAGTGCAAAAAAAACCCAAACCCAACCCTGTCTTTCTGAAAGACATACCATTCCTATTGCAGTAAATGTAGGGGATCCATGGTTTTGGATCTGTGAAAAGCCTAAAAGACAGTTACAATTTATGTTCTGTTTCCTCATATTAAGAGCTCTAACTCTGTTGACCACAGTTTGTGGTATTGGGGAACTTAATGCTCTTACATTGACAGGGATTTGGCACGTCAGAGGAGAAGTTGCCTGCTGGTTTGATTTTTCAGTTGTTTAGTGAGGTACAGAGAACATCTGTGTAGTAGACAAAATGGGAGTGTCTCATATAAGGTTCCTATTTGTTGGATGAAATCTTTATCCTGCTTAATAACCTAAAATGTTGCCTTTGACACCTTTCTTGTCTAGAGAATGTTAGAAAGTTTTCCTCTCCCATGGACCTTCGTGGTTGCCTTTGTGTTTCTAGTGTGCTCAGACAAGAATTGCCCTTACAAAACTGTTTGGAATCTGGATATGTTCACATCTGGAGCTGGACAAGGGCATTCTAGTTTGAGCCTACCTTTCTTTATGTTCTCACGTATCAAAAAGGTGCAGTCTACTTCTGCCCTGCATGTTTGCAGGAAAGGTTATCGCTAGTTTTCCAAATTAAAATAGACTGAGTTTGCACTTTTTGGTTTGCCTCAAAATCTGTGTGACAAAATAGATCCCTAATGGGAACAAGAGTTTTTTGTTTTATTTCTCCAGATGAAACAAGGGCCATCTTGCAATGCAGGGTTCTGCAGTGGAAGATCCACACATTGCCAAAAGGAGGAAAACGCAGTACTCCAAACAAAATGGGACAATTGTGCTTGATGAGCTGTGCATTTAAACCAGACTGTCTTCAAACAGAGTCAAAAACCATGTGACACATTTGAATTTCAGCAGAATTCTCTTCTACTGTTTTCCTGTGTGTTTCCTTTTTTGTCTCAGGCTCTCTTTTCTCTCAGATGAAGTTTGGGATTTTTTTAGAAAGCTGACAGTGAGTTCCCATTCCAGTTTGTTACTGATCACTTCAGAACTATGGGAAACTGCATAGGAACACTGTGCTCCTTCACTTCATGTGGGGAATTAACTGCCTCAACTATGCTTGGACTTCTTTCAAACTGCAGAATTATTTAAGATAATAATAAATGATCAGGTATTTTCACAGAAAGGTCAACGATAATGTACACCTAATGGTAGCAACAAAGTTCTTGATTTCCCGGCTGGGTTTGTCCCGGTGTAGGACTGTGATTTTGCTCTCCAGAGTAGGATATTGTGGTAAGTGAGCAGTGTGCCATCAGCCTTTCACGAAGGGGCTGTGTTCAGTATATATATTCTCAGTGTGTGTGTGTGTGTGTGTATATATATATATGTATACACACACTCGGTATAATTTCTAAGAACACCATCCTACTGTCAAAGCCTTTTGCAGGGCTGCCCTGTGTCCCAGAGGAAGGAAAATTTGTGGTGCCCTTCCTCTCGCCAAGCAAATTATTCATCTTGGGAAATCTTTGCAAGAATGTATGATAACTTGAAATTGTTCCACTTTGATTTGGCAATGCATTTTATATCTCAGCTTGGGTTGAGAACTTCCTTTCTTCTGAAATAGGGTCTAAGCTTCAGTTGGAGATGAGATAATAATTAAGGTGATTTTTTCCACTCCAGCAATCAAAGCAGCTTTCCAAGCTCTTTTTTAAAGGAGTGTCTATAAAACACTTAAAAGCTCATAATCATAGCAAAGAGTTAAAAATAACTACTGTCATTTCCTTATTGCTTTTTTTCCTAGTTCCTTGAACTGCATGTTCTAATCTTCTGAATCTCTCCTCTTAAGCCCTTCCCAAAATTTCCTTTCCATGCTGTTGAAAATGCAGTCTACTGCTTTGCCATCACATCCTCACACCTTGCTATATATTGGCTCATCTTCATTACAACATTTTTAACTGTAATTGGCAGCTGATACTTTAGGCTTCTCAGTGGGATCAAAGACTATTTCCTAAGTATCAAAATAAATTGTTTCCCAAAAGCTTCCTTCCCTTGCAGTGAATTCAATGTCACCATAGTGAAACTTAAATATTATTAATTTATTTGCTGTTTTGGTTGTTTTGAAGGTGACCTATGCTGCTTAAATTATAGATGTAAATGGCAAGCAGTGTGGACCTACGCTTTATTATGTGGGTGTGTATCTCTGCCGCTTGGAGCATAGGCAGATATATTGGTCTGGAAATGCTCATGCTCGCTTACACCATACCTTATTTTCAAGCATAGGCCTGGACCAAGGTTAACCTGTAGGTTAGAAAAAGGATGTCTTGAGGAAAATGTATGTTGTGGTGGGAAGATGGGAGAAATAAGCCATTTCAGCTGAATGGTTCTTACATTCACTGTGTTTGCCTAACTGTTGTGCAAAAGCCAGGCAAATCTACCACCTAATCCTCTCTTGAGAGAGATGCACAGAACAAAGATGGGGGTTAGGCTGTGAAGAAAAATAACAGTGACTTGGATGAATCCAAAAGCATTTACCTACTCTAAACAGCAGATGTAACAACCAAAGTGATACAGAAACCTAAATCCCACATCAACAGCACAATATTAGAAGGTTGATTAAGATTGTAAGACTTCAGGGAATATGTACATTGCAGTTTTAGGCTACCTAGAAAAACTGGCAGGCTTGTCTGAGCTATGCAGGCTCTGTGTAGTGCATCAGTGAAGCAAAGGATCACAGACTGATAGCCGTCGATGTTGGGATGATGTGCAGGTAACTGGCTCTAGAGCCTTGCCTTATGCTGGAGCAAGGACTGCACAGCAAGGCTGCTTGGCAAGTTGCTCTTTGGTTGCAAAATGTCCTCTTTGTGGCTAACAGCCCTTAAATTAGTCCAAGTCAATGTGGTTTGTTTTTTGGGTTTTTTTTTTCCCCAAATTCTACCCCATATCTGCACAAATTTTTTCATTTGATGAACTTGTGCAAATTCCAATTATTCACCAACTTCTTAGACCTTTTATGCAAATGTGCATACGCTGTACCCTGGTTGGCTCTATTTATATCTGAATGCTGCTGCTTTGTACTTAAATGCTCATATATGGCAGCCAAGTTTAATTAGCTAATTCATTAATTAGCCAGAGAATTTTTACCTCTGGTGACACACTTCAGCTTTGCTGTTCAGAGAAAGAGCAACAGAAAATTGTGTAGATTTCTAAGGAGGCTGGAGTAAAGCTGTTCTGAAAATCTACTTTCCAGCACTTACTATACCCTTGAATGACAAATTGAGGCCAGTTGGCAAGTTTTCTCCAAAGCGATGACAAAACTGATAAAATTTTATAAGCTTCCACACCATATTTCTGTTTCTTGTGACTATTCTTAGAATGAAAGGGTTTTTTGGGTGCTAATTATACCATTGGAATGTCAGCTATTTGTTTCTTCTCTAAGAAAAATGCTGTAATCCACACAAACACTAATATCTCTTTGGATCCCAAGGATGTGTTGGTGGGTAGGTGTGACCCACAGTGAGTGCATGCTTGCAAATCTATCTGAATTAAAGAGAGCAGACTAAAGAGAAGAGGATGAAAGAAACATGGCACACTGTCTCCTCCCTCCCCTGACTGACTAGGCTTGAGTATACTCTGAGTGTCAGCACAGGGACAAAGAGGACAATCCCTGAAAGCCCAGTCCTGTGCTGTGACGGAAAGTTTAGAGGTCTCTTGTTGTGCCAGGGAGCATGAGTATATACTAGGGCCACAGCTGGTATGGAGAGACTGGGTTTTGTTCTTTCTTCTGGATGAAATTATGGAGGCAAATTTCTTGTTCCTTGCACCACCTCTAAAATCTGGTGCAAAATAACATCCCAGTACCATCAGAAAGGTAGGACGTGCTTCTAGTTCTTGGGATTGTCTCAAATAAACCATGACACTTGGTGTCTCTGACCTAAATGTTGTTAGGTCCTGAATTGGAGTCAACTTTCCTGTAGTCGCCTGCTCTTCAGTGTCTGACCTAAGCTTGACTGTTGAGAACTAAAGATTTTTCTGCAGACCTGTCAAGTAAAATGGGTCATGAAACGATGTCAGGTAGATATCTTAGTGCAAGCCTTTGAGGTGTTTCAATCATTTTGATACACTTAGGACTGAAGCTGTAATTTGCAGCCCTGTTTGTGACACAGATAAACTCTCTGGTTCCTGTTTTTCTGTTTCTTATGTAGCTCTCCTGTTCTTACTGTATTTGCACACTGTATCCCTTATTTATGTAGATGGAAACACACGTGATCAAACGCTACCTATCGATGTAATTAAGCTATTCAAAAAGAAGCTATCACCTTTATAAGCCTAGAAGATGATTTGAATTGAAAGAATGGACACAGCTGAACATGAGCTCCATCTTTTAAAACACGGGGAAGTATGTGCAAGGTCTCAGGAGCAAAGTACCTGAAAGGTAAGCCCATCATTTAGTGACTGCTGAGAGACTACAGGGCTCAGTAAGGGGTCAGGGAAGGGCAGGTTAATGACAGTATTTGTGTCTTCTAGTGTTTGTGCTTTCTTCTGTTGCAATGATACACAAGCTTGACTTCTTGAAAGCATAAAGTATGAAAAATAACTTGTTCTATTCAACATGTCCATGTAATGGTTGCACATACTTAATGACCTGCCCTCTCTTCCCACCTCAGACCTAGAGCAAACAGCAAGTCACTGAGTGGTTTGGAGGGGCATGGAGGGGGACAAATGCAGGGCTGTTTGCTGTGTAAAAGTGAGAGTCAAGCTGTCCTGTTGGCTATCTGCCATGCCAGCAGCCAGCTGACATTCCCAAACCTGGTGCTGGTTTATGTCTAGTCTTCTCTGTGGTTCCTGCTGCACTTTCTGCTGCTGCAGTGGCACACGGTGTCTTGTGTCACAAGCACAGAACAAAGCATCTGCTATGAGAGAAACATGGAGAAAGAACAGCATTTTGAATCTCTGTATTGTTTAAATCTGTTCAGCTGCTATCTAGAAAGGTGCAAAGGGACCCTGCTCTTAAGGATGAAAAGCAAGTACAAGGGCAGCCTGGAGAGAAGAAATATCGTCTTTCATTGACGTTTCTGGGTGAGTCATTCCCCTTCCGTCTGACTCGGCACTGAGCGCTGCCACACTCCCCAGAACATCTCCCAGCTGACACCAGTTGCTGCCCAGGACAAAACCTGCTCGGTCTGCAGGGCACCCTGATGGCTCAGTATGGTGACTGTAGCTGAGCAGCTGTGCTAGGGGACACAGGGGCTGCGGGCCTGACCCCGGCATCCTTCTGCATCCAAGCACCTGGCAAAGTCTCACTGATATCTGGCTGAAGCAGGTGCATAAGTGCCCTAGGGTCTCATGGCCTGCTTTCCTAAGGAACAGTGGAAACACATTTCTGAAACCTTCTAATACAAAATCAAAGCCTAGATAAAACCATTACCTGGTTTTCCTAGAATTTGCTTGAAAAGCTTAACAGCAAAATGCCTAAATGAGAGAGGAAAATCTTTTTGTGATGCATGAACACATTGCTGCTAGTTCCACATAGCAATCTAGATCTTTTCCATTTGCAGAGAGAGGCTGGCTGCATCATGCTGCAAACTGCTGCCCAGGGAGGCTGTGCTGGCTGCCCAGCTCCCGTGCAGCAGGAGCTGCTCTCGTGCTTCAGCAGTGCCGTTGCTATGGCTTTGCCCCAGTGCAAATGAGATCAGAAACTGGCTCCCTGCCACTGTATATGGTTTTTGCGAGAACTGAACTGAATTATGCTTGTCATTGTTTGCTTGTGTTGTTTTTTTTTTCCCCCTAGCAAGATTAACAATAGCACTGCTCGCAAAGTCCTCACCTTGAGAAAGATGCGATGTTGATGTTTCCTCTAAAAGGGAAAACTAAAGGAGCTAAAATAAATTCCGGAATTAAACAGTCCCTAAATTTGGACACTGTTTCAGGGTGCGCTTTCAGTGGTTTCCTCTTCAGTGGCATGTTCAATAACATCTGTTGTTACTTGGCTAAGCAGAGGGCTGGGAGGCAGGAGGTATCCAAGACTGACTCTCCAGATCTGCCACAGAGATTCTGGGTTGATGGGTGTAAATGGCTGAATCTTTGACGCTATTTGCTCCCCTTAAAAAAAAAAAAAATTTAAAAAGTAGTAATAACTGTATGTAACTTCTGTATTTTGGCTCTTTAGATGGCATTGGTGAGGCCCTGGTGTGGCTCTGCTACAGCGCTCTATCAGGAGTATCCAGGGAAAAAATGTGTCTGATTTTTAAGTTGATAGGTGTATGAGTGGAGGTAGGTAATGTACGTGTAGGTACAGTAGCAAGGAGACAGACTTGGTGCACAAAGAAGTTTTTCCTATTCCCTTCTTTTATGTGGCTGGGAAGATTTTTTGGAACAGGGCTTTTCCTTTCCAGTTATGTTGTGTATAGCACTTATATACTGAATGTGGCTACATATCATATGTACACAACATTCAGAAGTTGTGTGCTGTGTTATAAATAATTGGGCTGTCTGAACAAAAGCTACTCATTTTAAAATGTTGCAGTGTTTTCTGAAAAAGTTAAAATTAAAATGCATTCATAAATGTTGTGCCTCTAGCCTTCTTTATATGAGGACACGTCTTCCTGTAAAATAGTTATTTTTTTATTTTCACTATCCTTTTATGGAGGTTTAAAGTATCCCGAGTTATTCAATAAAACCCACAAAATTGCTCTTTATGCAATTACTCAGAGAGAGTGTTCCATTATGTGACAGTCACACAACCACATAATATCCCTTTCATTTATAACTTTCTGTTACTTTTGTCCACTAAGTGTCTAGGAACGTAAGGCAAGTTTAAAATATTCCAGTAGCCTCATGCTGGCCTGGGTGCTGCTGATGCCAAGGGAGTCAGGAGACTTCTGCAATGTCCAAAGAGGCCTGTTAGGACAAACAAAGTGGATGTGCCCCATTGCCTTAAATGGGATTCTCTGAGATGACTTGCTTGCATAGTTTGAGAGCATCCGATTTCTTTTCTATCCTGAGGACTGACCTTCTGGTGGGTGATTTTTCCAGCACTCTGCTGTGCAGAGGGTACGATGATGGCACCAAGTATTTGAGACAAGCTTTTGGCTAGGGACTCCCATGGGTTTTCAGGAACCCCTAAAGGTGTGAGTTTGAGGGTCTCATTTTCAGAGCCTGGTCCTTATGGGTCCTGTGTTCTTTGATGGGTCAAACTCTTTAGTCTATGCCTCAGTTTCTAGCCTCTAAAAGAAAAAAAAAAAACAGCTTTTCTCTATCCCAGTGGGGTACTGTGAGCATAAATACGTTAAAAATCCTGAAGCACTCCAATACTATGGTAATGGAGGCTACATAACAAGGATGGACAGATAGCCAAGAAAGCTTTTTACATATTTCAGTTTAGTTTCTGGAAGTTAATGAGATTGAGCTGAGTCCTTGATAATATAAATCATAAGTTTCACTGATTCATTGAGAATCAGGCTGGCTGAAAATGTTGCAGACATTTCTACGATTAGAGCTTCCTAGACTTACAGATGCATGGGGAGACTTTTCTGTGTGACCTTGTGCATGGTGCTCCAGCAGCAGATTTTCAGAGCAGGTTTTCTCACCCTAGACTCCAATGAGATGCTCCAGTATATGCACCTGCTGTGCTTGGTCAATAGGAGCTCATCGATTTATTAAGTCTTGAAAAGCCCACAGGAAGGAAAAAAGGTTGAATATGTAACTATATTTGAAAATATGGTATTTTAATGTATATCAAAGCTTTCTTTAAGAAAGATTATGTTTTTACTTTTTATGTCTGCAGGCTGAACTCTTTTCAGCTTATTGTGCAGAGCTGTCTGAATGAAGGGTTTAATGATAAACAGTTAAACATAGCACAGAAATATGAAAAGCTCTAGGTGCAGGTCCCCCAGCAGAGCTCTTTGAAGTCAGACTCAACTTTGAAGTGATCTTTAGGTTTTACTTTTGCCTTCCAGCAAACCTCCTGGCTAGCAAAGGAGATATTTTATCTCAGAGATGTCTGTAGCCTGGTAAAGAGCTGGCAGGTGGGTGTTTTTTTCTTCCTTAGTGCTCCAGAAAGGTTGTAGAAGAGTTGTGCCGGCATCTCAGCTCTTTAGAGAAGGTGCAGAGCAGTTTGGAGTTGCATGGCTGTTGAGGTTTTTCCTGTCTTTAATACAGCCTCTAAAAAAAAAAATAGACAAAAATTGATTCTCCCCAATGCACTAACTAGACCAACTTCATTTTAGGTGAGTTTTGGGTTTTATTTGAAGTTCCCAAAGCAAACTGCTCAGTGTAACTGCCTGATTAACCACTGGTTACAATACAGGTGCTCATGACTACACCTACCCCCCCCCTCCCTGAAAACCTGTGTCCTTTTAGCATGTTGTTGAAGCTGATGGAGATTATTTTTGTCCTGTCAATTTACATGCAAACCAGGAATTATTCCTTCCTTGAGCCAAAAATATGTGGAATAAAGTAATAATGTGTTTTTCTTTTATCAGAATTAAAATGGTAGAAATTATTTCCAAGTACACTCATAGAGAGTAACTTTTTTTTTTAAATGTTTCTTAGAAAAAAAGAAACCAAAACACTTGCAGGAGGCTGTGGTCAGAATAAAACACCAAGGATAGCCATCATGTTGGATCACATTTCCAGGTGTTTTCATTCTGTACATAAAGCAGGTCTTTGGAGTTTTCCTGCCTGCAGGAAACAAAGCTCTTGGCTCTCTCTGCCTTGTGCCTTCCTTGCCCGGCTCCCTGCAAGAGCACTGGCTTTGGCGTGGCTCTGTGGAGCTCCCTCCCTCTGCAGAAACAAAGATCTGCTGGGTTTACCTGCTGTGCATGCACAGACCCAGATTTGAAGGCATTCCATTTTCTTGAATTACTTGCACCTGAATGGAGCTGCCTGAGCATGTGTCAGTAAGATTTCTGGAAATTAGGCACTGCCCAGTCTTGAGCATCCTATCCTTATTGCTCAGGTGGTGGCCTGTTTCTTAGGAACAAATGCTTACTTCTGACTTTACGTCAAGAATATTTTAAGTCTTGAAACTTTCCTCTCTTTTAATGGTGAAAGATACAGTTAACCTTTAGCATGTTTGACTTTTACATTAACTTTCTATTACTCATAGCTGTGTGTGAAAATACTTGCACGTGTAACAAAAGCTATTAGATTTCTTTATTTGATCCAATAAGCATTCATGTAAAAATTTTGGTTCATGTCTTTACATTAGGAGAAAATGGACTTCATAAATATAAGTTTTCATATAAGCAACTTTCCAAATGTCTTTGAGATCAAACACACCCAATAAATCAACCACCAGCCTGTGGTTCTTCAATTGGGTGTTGAATGAATGTGCTTTAACCCAAAATCTCTCAGGGCCAGGGTTTTGGTCAGAGGCATAAACAAATGCTTCCTCATCTTAGAACAGAAATATTTGTCACTGGATAAAAGTTAGAAAGCATTAAAATGTGAAACCAAACTAGCAAACAGAAGAGAACAGGAAAGTGTTTTCCTGCCTAATTGTGATTTTATATGAAACAAAAATTCTGCAGATTCTGCAACCCATAATGATGAAAGTATTTCCTCCCACTGAGTACAACAATCTGGATGAGTTGGTCATTCCCTATTCCCTACGAGTGAGGTTTGCGAAGTCAGGTCAGCTGCTGGTAGTTAATTATGTCCTGGTGCTGACAGGTAAGCAGAGGAGAGGTGTTTGGAGATGCAGGTCACTGGGGCTCTTCCTCGAGATGATCATCGCAGAGGCAGCAGAGCAGATAAGGAAAAATAATAATAAAAAGATAAAACCTGTCAGAGGGGATTGGAAGGGAGAGCAGCACAGGTTTACCAGTGAGTCATGGTGTAAAGCTGGTAGCAGCATGGTGTGCACGTGGTGTGTTTGTGACAGGATGAGTCAGAGAATGGAAAGATAAAGTTACAGGTTCCTCAAGCCGGCTGTGGTGGTTAGCGCCTGTCTCAGTACTCTGTGTGCATGTCCTTGTGCTGGCTCTTCAGAGAGGATGCAGCTGGGGAGGCTTTTTTCTTACGACACTTGGCCTTTAAGGTGGCTGGACACAAGCAGGCTCCACAAGGGAAGTGGGGCAGCTCTGGCTTTGGATTTAGCTTGGCCCTGAACCTGGGCTAACCATGCTTGGTGAGGTGTTTCCACTTCAGACCTGCTTTGCAGCCCAGACAGAGCCAATTTGCCTCTGTCTGCAGAGCAGCATTAGTTATTTCCCTAAAAGACGCAGAAAATTCAGAACCATGTGCATCCTGCTTTATCTGTCTGCCAAAGTATGGGTATTGGTAGCAGAAAGGCACAAACTGGGGGGCAGGATGATACAGAAGCAAAACAATGCTGTCGCTGACCCTTCACCACTTCTTTCACATCTTGCACACCACTTGGTTAGGAATTTGAAGCATCAGCTTTTCTTGCCTGCATTTCTGTGTTCCATCTACCAGTGGTGGTACAGGCATGAGCAATTAATTGCCCCTTTACTCATGCAGCACATTACAAATACTATTGATTTTCTCTTTACAGTCTCCCTTCCACCAGTGAAGCAAATACTGATTTTCTAACCAGTAAAATAGCACTTAAATGGCGATACAGTGGAAGTCAAATGTAAGAACAGAGCTAGAGCATCCAGCATTGTCTGGATGGTCGCACTCAGAGCTGTGGTCAACAGCTCGATGTCCAAGTAGAGACTGGTGACAAGTGGCGTTCTTCAGTTGTTGGTACTGGGACTGGTATTGTTTAACCTCTTTGTTGGTGACATGGACAATGGGACTGAGTGCACCCTCAGCAAGTTTGCTGCCAGCACCAAGCTGTGTGGCATGGTCGACACACTTGTGGGAAGGGATGCCATCTAGAAGGGACCTTGACAGGCTTGAGAGGTGGGCCTATGCAAACCTCATGAAGTTCAACGAGGCCAAGTACAAGGTTCTGCGTGTGGGATAACAGGCTGGGAGAGTTGGGGTTGTTCAGCCTGGGGAAGAGAAGGGTCTGGGGAGACCTTAGAGCAGCCTTCCAGTACTGAAAGGGGGCTACAGGAGAGATGGGGAGGGACTCTTTATCAGAGAGTGTAGTGACAGGATGAGGGGTGATGGTTTTAAGCTGAAAGAGGATAGATTTAGGTTAGGTATCAGGAAAAAATTCTTTACTGTGAGGGAAGCTGTGGATGCCCCATCCCTGGAGGTGTTTAAGGCCAGGCTGGATGAGGCTTTGAGCAACCTGGTCTAGTGGGAGGTGTCCCTGCCCATGGCAGGGGGGGTGGGAACTCGATGATCTTTAAGGTCCCTTCCAGCCCAAACCATTCAATGATCTGAGCATCACTCTGACAGAAGCTCTACCCCTACACTTAGTTACACCAGAGACCATTGCCCACTCTTCAGTGAGCGTCACAAATGATGGCGCAGGATGGGGCTGTGGTCAGGATATTCTTTCTCTGTGAAGCTCACAGGGCTGTTTTCAGTGTCTCTCTTGCTTAGGCAGAGTGGCTCCCCAGCCCATGTTGAGATGTTCCAGATCTGATCCCCTCCCCACTTTCCTCTTGGCTTCTCTTGTCACTCTGTGAGCCTGTGGCCACAAACACCAGAAATCATGCTCAGCGTGCCAGGGCTGTACAGCTGCCAGAAGTTCCCTTGGGCGAGCTGGGTGATAAACTGGGCCACGTGCACTTAATGGAAGGGTGATTTCAAAGTGGTCCCAAACAGGTTTCCAATGCAGCTGTTTGCCTCGTGCCCCACACCCTGATTCTGCTGTAAATGCTCCCTATCAGTTACACCTTCCTGGAAATGTGAGCAGGGCACAAGCTGAGGTGCCAGACAGAGGGACTGGGGCTGCGTCATTAACGCCTCTGGCAGGAGCTGCTGCAGCTCTCCCTCACTGTTGCTAAGGAAGGTTTCCTTGGCAAAGGCCCACCAAGAAAGTGAGAATTAGAGAGAGTTAATGTTCAAAACAGATGAGCTTGATGTTGTCGGCAGATGGCTTCTTCAGATGGAATAAACTGCTGGAAAGGAAGACTGGCCATCTCGGATGCTGTGCAGAGTGGGAGGTGCAGCTGGCATGTTTGCCAGTTTGTCTCTTTTTAATGTTGATAGTTTGTGGTAAATGCAACTTACTCAACTAAATGTTGACAGACAGAGATTCTCATCATAGGTGTGTTCTTGTAGCTGCAAACTTCAGCTCACAGGTAAGAATTTAGCTGCTCCAAAGAAACTCTTGTCCTCTAGACATCTCCCCATCAGTGGGAGCAGAGAGTGGGGAGGCAAATGTGGTCTGAGTCCCCTGGGCAAAAATACACTGCGCAGACTGGGATCCTGACTACACACAAGAGACATCCTTGCATTGCTGAGGCCTCCTGATACCCAAGACCTGCGGACCACTTCCTTCAGCAGCCTGCAGTGGTCCTGGACTGGTGCTGGTCTATTTTCTCTGTATCCTGCAGAAACCCAGAGGTACTTATGTCTCTTCCCTAGTGCTCCAAAGTACTGGTGGGTACCATCGGTGATGCTTCTGGGCATGCCAGTCTGGTGTCTGGAGCGCTCTGCAGGAGGCAGCTAAACAGGTCCTCGCTCCCCCACTCCTTCCCAGGGTTGAACACCCAGTGCCTCATCTCCAGAAAATGTTTTAACCTTGTTCCATGTTGAGGTAATCTGGAGGGACACAGCTCCTGCATGTAGGACGTGTGCTGTTGGCAGGTCCCTGGGAACAGGTAACAGAGAACAAAAGGACATGTGGGCCTCTAGATGGTGGGCAAGATGTTCACCTGGGGCTGGGTCCTGCTCTGGAGGAGCTTTGTGGTCCATCTGAGGATGGACCTGTTCACTGCGCTTGCTGTTCACTGCAAGGACCTGGTGGTCGATTGGTGGATGGGGTCATACGAAGCAGCTCCTGGGACAGCAGGGGATGGGGCTCAGTGCAGGAGGGATGCTCCAGTGCCACAGACAGCGTTGCATAAGACCTCAGGCCCCAGTGAGTGTGGTGTGCCTGGTGTGTCGGTGTGATGGATCAAGCTCTCTCAGTCCTTTTGTTATTTTATCATACATTCTGTCATGAACGGAAAATGGGCAGATCTGGGTACAGGTTTAAGGACAGGCTGTCACACAGCCGATCAGCCCTTGCAAGCAGGAGCTGAACCTGTAGAAATAGGACTATCACTTATAGCTCTCTCGCTGGTGTGGGGTTTCTGAGACCGAGGACAGCTTCTTGTGAGATCGTATGTGCAATCTCATGCTACTGCTGACAGTTTTGCTTCTTCCTTTATCTCTCAACACTGTCAGTCTCCCTCCTTTAACAGTCTTTACATTTGCCAGGAAAAAAAACACATTAGAAAATAGTATCAGCCACTTTCTGTGACTGCTCTGCTTGCCTGCAGCCTGCCTGCTCTTTTAGAAAGCTCAAGCTAAGCTGCCAGAAGTTCCTCTCATGTGTTGCAGCTCTGGTTGATTTTATTTCATTTTGCAAGCCTATGGATGGTGCTGCTAATTCACTTACAGCATTAACCTGGCTGGAGGCTGTTCCTGTCCTCCCTCATAGAGGCAGAATCAGAAGATGAAATTCTTGAGGTTAAATAAGTGACCTGGCAGTTCTGTTGAGTGTTTCTATCTTGCTCTGTGATGCATGGATGGTGGTTGGCCTTTATACAGCTGGTTTAGAAGAAAAGTGTTTGGAGAAAAAGCCTGCATTAAGGCTGGCCGCTGTTCTCAGTCTGTGAGGAGAAAAATACTGGCACCACTGCTGTGCCTGCCCTCCAACCCGTCATCCAGGAGACAGAGTGAGGCCAGGGGTAAGCAGAGCTTTTCCGACCCACCACCATGGTCTGCAAGTCCCATGTGCTTTCCGCAAGAAGAAACATCCCTGTAGTGGAGCCCTTGGTCCTGCCCCACCGTGACGGTGTCCCTGCCCTATGTTGCCAGATCCCAACTTTGGGTTTAGAGGCCTGAGTCCCTCCAGGGTCTCACCCTGGTGGTCTCAGCAATAAATGCACAGGCATGAGTGTGGGTTCAGGGACACCAGGCTGAGGGCTGCTTCTTGGCTATGGGGGGGAAAGATGTCATGCTCCTCTCATGTTGTCTGAAAGTAAGTTACCTTGCTACAAGGTAAGCAAATCTTTGCCTACAGGAAAAAATTTTCTCAAAGTTAAAGGACTTTATTAAAATGTGCATCCTACACATTTCTTACGCTCTCAGATGCTCAGCTACAGACTTGGAAGGGGCTGAACTTACTTCCTAAGTGCAAAGACCATTGGTGGGAAGTATTTTGCAGTGTGTTGATTTTAAGAGGTACAATAAACTATTATAACGAGAGCACTGATCCTACAAACTGTTCCATGGGATGAGGACAGGTACGGCATTCATGATCTAGGCTCTAATTATTCTGACAGTGTTTTTGCCCAGCGATGCTTACCACAGCTAAGACTTATGATTTTTTTAATAGGCATTATTTATAATTTAAAGATGTAGCTTAAAGACATTAATTACAGACTGCTGCCAGAGTTGTGACGTACGATCTGCAGAGGTTTACTCCCTGTTAGATAATACTGGAGAAGTGACTTAAATCTCCTCCCTCAGTTACACAATACTGTAAATGTTACCACTGTGTACACTATTAGCAGAGCATTCAGTAGCAATGATCTGTGCTCTGACAGCCTGCGAGCCTCTACAAGCAGCTGGCAGATTTACACTTTGGTGAAAACTACCTCATTATCTCCAGTAGTAAAATTCCTCTCATAAATAGTCTTGTGTGCTCAAGCTGCAAGTGGAGTTTTCATATACTGTAATGAAATCCATTTCCTAAACACTCTCCAAAGTGTTTTAACATCCCTGGTTCACCCTCCTTACCAAAGGCGGGTGCACCCAGGTGCCGGTGGCGGACAGGGGCACTGGTGCACAGTGCCTGCGGGTGAGCTGTGGAGCAGGATGGGCTCGTGGCCGCTCATTGCACCGTACGCATAATGGGAATGTCACAGGGAAAAGAGCAGCACGTTGCTACAGCAAAGCAGGCCCATGGTCCATCTTGTCAAGTGGGTCTTGAGCAAATGGGGAGCTCCAGGTACCTCCCAGGCAGGCCTGGGGAGCCTTGCTTTTAGCTGTTATGGCTTGTCTGCATTTCTAAGAGGGTTTCTCCTAATCCTGCTGATCAGGAGAGTGGATGGGGAACATAACACTTTACATTGTTTCCACACACACGATTATGAACTATTCAAACTCTGCTATTCCTTTTACACAGATAATTGTTCAAATTTCCCTCTGTTCTTGCCCTGTATGTACCATCCTCAGCACTGTGTTCCTTGGTCTAATTACGTGCTCCTTGAACCAGTGCTTCCTTATGCCAGCTCTGTGTTTGCTGCTTCTAGTATCATTGATTGCTCGTGTGCTGTGAGACAGGAAGGACAGGAGCTCCTGATCTGCCTTTGCTGCTCTTCCCAACCTGCTGCACTTAGGGTTTGTTCTTTCTTTGCTGCTGTTTTGGTGGGTTTTTTTGTTTGTTTGTTTGTTTTGTTTTTGTTTTGTTTTTGTTTTGTTTTTCTGCACTAGCGACAAAAGCAGGCAGCAGAAAATGCAAGGGGGAAGATCACAGCTGCTTCTAAAAACAGCTAAAACCTGTCTAGCATCAGCCACATGGCAGTGGTTTCCAGTGCACCCAAGGTACATGCAATTCAGTTGGGAAGATTTTTTTTTCCTGTGAGATCCATAGCTCCTGGTTAGGCCTGGCCTCTCTCAGTCCCCAGACACTGAAACACCCTCCATTCCCTTCTCCTGTCTCTGAGCTTGGGGATCTGCTTCCATCCCTCTTCTTGCTGGGAGCACTGTGGCAGTGAGGCTGGCCGGGCACAGCAGGAGCCGCCCATGAGCTGGGCTGTAGAGGTGGGGATGTGCGGGGCAGCACAGGGTGATAAGCCCTTTTTCCTGCCCCTTCTGCCCTTGTTTCAAAGTGCTGCTCGGCATTGCCCTCCCTCTGCCCAGCCCTGGGCTGCGCTGGTGTTCCTCTGGCTCTGCTGTCAGGGAAAACGCTTGGCTCCTGTTCGGGTACTTAATGCTTCTGCTAATGGGTTTGTGTGTGGGAGGGAAGGCACAGGTCAGAGTGATCGCCCACAGATGAGTACCGCAGGCAGCCCCAAAAGCTCTTGGAGAGCCCAGGGCAGGAAATCCATTGCCTGGGCAATTCAGGGAGCGGCTAGGGGTGGCTATGGCACTCCTGGAAACCAGCTTTGAAAGTCTTAGAGAAAGGAAACCAGAAATAGTTCTGCCTAAATAACTCTGTCTTTCAATTAATGATATGGAACAAACACTGGCAGCTGCACAGCTTCAGTGCCTCAAAAATTAAGCTCTTCGTTGTCTGGTGTGCTGTGCTGCTGAGAGCAGGCACCCCGAGCCTGCCCTCCTGAAACGAAGCACCGCTGCGCCGCATGCGTTCAAGGTTTCTTGCTTGCCACAAAAGTCCTTTATTTGTGTGTGTGAATGTATAGCAACAGAAACCTGGAGAACCTCTCATTTGTTTACTGGTCGATAGCTGCTGGTAAGGCTGGAATAGATGGAGCAACATCGTACGCTTCCAGAGAAGAGCTGGCCCTTGGCTCTGTTGTTTGTGGCACAATTCTCTGCACTTAACAAGGAAGGCACAAACCAGCCATAGTTCAGCTAGTTTTACTGATCTTCTTTTAATGAATCTGTTTCAAGGGAATTTCATTTCCCCTTGCGCTATCTGCCTGAGAAAGGCAGATAGTCCTGCAGAAAAAAATCACCCCAGCAGAAAAATTGATCAGGCCTGGGTGACATGAGACAAGCCAGCAAAACAGATGAGGGATGATAACAAAATTGGAAACTGAAGCACAGTTTACACCGCCGTCTCTCCTAAGTTCCCTCAGTCATTCTGCGTGTGCCTGTGTGAATGACTAATGGTGCAGAGGCAGCTGCTGCTGCCAACAGGAGACAATATCTCAGCAGGACTGGTACAGCACCAGCCTGCCTCTTTGCACGCACTGGAAAACATCAGGAGATGGAAATAGTTGCTTGGAGTCTCTGGAAGTGCCCACATATGCTGGGTGCTTTTTGTTCTGTTGCTTTTTAATGATTCTCCCTGTCTACATGCACAGAGCTTCCCAGGAGTCAGTCCTGGGACTGTCTGTGTCATTAGATAACCTCCCACTTGGTAGCTACAAGCATCTTGTTACAGCTAGGTTGTTTTTGTCAAAATCTTGAGTAATTTTTCAATTTCAAGTATAGGAACATGATGAAATATTTTCTAGATCTGTGGAAAGGGTTAGGAACCTAATGCCCAGTTAAGACAGATTTTAACACACAATTAAAAAGCTGTGTTAGAAACAGGAGGGAGCTCTAGAGCTTTGCCTCAGGGACAGGATCTATTTCACATACGTAGTTTCTAAAGACCAGGACAAAGTCTGGGAGATACTGACAGCAGTGGTGGACTCCCACTGAGCTCAGTGCAATCAAATTTTCACTGTAAATTTCTCTGCAGGTTTTTATTAGCAGAGCACAGCTAGAGAGGTGATCATGCACCCTGCTACAGCTCTGAAAGGATGACACCAGAATGTAATAAAATCAAACTATTTTCCCAATAACAGCAAATACTCTGAACTCCATCCAGAAAAGGACTAATGAGTTGTCTTACAGACTTATGAAGTTGCTTTAGACATCGCAGAAACATTTGGTAACTAATTGGGCAGAGTGTAGGTACTTTTACTGTTTGCACTCCTAGAAACTGAACTGAAAAAGACAGCTCTGATACAGTTATAACCCCATTTTTGTATTTATGGTGTTATATGACCTCAGCCAAGAGCCAGTCTGTGTATTTCTACCTGTACATATGTTGCATAGTATCAGCTCTTAACTATTGGTGGTTATATGACCTCAGCCAAGAGCCAGTCTGCATATTTCTACCTGTGCATATGTTGCATAGTATCAGCTCTTAACCGTTGGTCTCTTTACTGTTTTCTGATGTCAGCCTGGACTGTAGCACTGTGGGTTAAAGCTGACCAGCAATGGCCCTGTTATCCCCCCAGACTGCTGTGGATCCTTTGAAGTAGCCCATAGACTCCCAGGTGCTGTTTGCTAGCTACCAGTGGGGCCAGCTGGGGCTGGTGTTGCGGCTAGTGCAGCTGGGATGCATGGGAAGCCCGTGCAGAGAGGGGGGTCAGCACTTGGGGGTGCTGAGTCAGGGGAGAAGAGTACGAGTTCCCTGGGACGTGGGGGACCACGGCTGGGGAAGATAGCA
>NW_010110095.1:0-19055 GCF_000699245.1 Pterocles gutturalis | reverse complement strand
AGCTCGGGTGTCGTGAAGAAAACAAGAGAGAGCAAAAGCCTGCAGATTTTTCTGGAAAGCCTCTAGCCATCTCTCTTTAAAGATAGCACAGCCTGTTTTCTCTTTGGTGGCTCTTTGCCAAATTCCAGGCTTGGCTTTCTAAAGGTAAGCCAGGAACACAGGGACCAGTAACTGGACCAGTCTGATAGAGCAGGAACAGGTGGATAAGCATCATGGATCAGGGACCCTTTGGTAATGTTGGTACACTTGGCATTTGCCCCACCAAATTGCTGTGTTGCCTGCCCCAATAAGATGAGATTCACTTCTGGGCTTGGAGGAGCTGCTAAAGTGCCCAGCAAGGGGTGAAGTCCCCAAAAGGGGCCTCCAGCACTCACCAGGAAGAGCAGAGAAGGGTAGGGATGCGTACCCCTTTGGTGGACCCAAACCTCTAGCTGCTCGTGTGGGCATGGGCTCTGCCTCCTGCCCTCCAGCCCTGGGAGCACGCGGGAGGCAATTTGCCAAAATGTCCCTTGGGAATTGTTTCATGTGACGGATACGTGCACACATAGATCTCCCGCAAGTGCTGTAGCATGAGGTTAGACTCAAGAATGTAACACCCTCTGCAGACGCAGTAATCCTGCTCTCTGATTCATTTATCTCATGACTCGGTGCTAGCATCAGAGCTACGGCAATTTCAGGTCTAAGGAAGAACCACTCTATAAATAAAAGAATAATTTGCATTAAAGTAGCTAATTCGCATCTCAGCACTTTAATATATTCACTTACAATCACATTTTGTGTTAGAGCAGATTATGTGGGGCCGCTAATGCCGCTGTCGGCCTTCTTCTTCTCTTTGTGCTCTCTGAAATGGGCAGAAAAACAGAATGTAATCAGAAGGATGGTCTCTGCAAATTACTAGCTAAATTGAACTGTATTCTCGAAACGAACCTTAAAAGTCAGCTGAACTGCTCTCCCAGCATTGCAAAATTGAAAATTATATCAAATTTCAAATCACAAGTGAAGAAAGCAAACTGGCTTGTTCTGGGGAACAGAACTACAGCTGCTTTATGGTGTAATTGTTAATGATCCCCATCAGACTTTTCTGGAATCACAATACTTTCCTGGAGAGGAGGATACTTTATTTTTGATGTAGAATGTTTTGCATTGGGCTGTAGTGCAGTCTCAACACCTTTGTATGATATTTAATTACTCAGTAATTCTCGAAAGCAAACTGGCTTGTTCTGGGGAACAGAACTACAGCTGCTTTATGGTGTAATTGTTAATGATCCCCATCAGACTTTTCTGGAATCACAATACTTTCCTGGAGAGGAGGATACTTTATTTTTGATGTAGAATGTTTTGCATTGGGCTGTAGTGCAGTCTCAACACCTTTGTATGATATTTAATTATTCAGTAATTCTTTTCCAAGAAAGATTGCAGAAACCCTGTTACATATGCTGTCAGCCACAGAAATATCTGGAAAGATCCTATTATCTGCTTCCCAGGTTAAAAGAGGTGGATGACTTTTCTTGAAACAATATATTATTTTTCCTGAAAAATAAAAGTCTCCTTTGAACAAAGCCATTTGCAGATTTCCAAGCAAAAATACCCCTCAGACACTAAACAGAATTTTAAAAAATTAATATAGTTCATTTCATTGTGAGAGGGTGCTTGTCTTCAGCTTGTACTTCATTTTTATGGAAGGGCTTTAAAAACAACTTCACAATCTGTGTGAAAATTTTATGTTGTGTGAAATTAAGGGTTTGAGGTTTTTTCATCTGGAGAGACTTCATTTATGTTTTGATTGATATAAGAGTTGGGGAAAATGTAGTATGGATTGGCTATAAGCAAATCTGTCCTTAAGTGGCCCCAGCCTTAAAGGAAAGCCTTCTGTTTTTCCCAGACTTGGGTAATCACAAAGCTAATCAGGCTGTCAAAGAAAGAAACCTTCCTGAGCCATCCCACGGGCAGTGACCTGTGGCAGGGAAAGGCAGAGGTAGCCTTGCCCACGTGGCTGGGAGCAGCTCTGTCCCCTTGGAGCACTCCCCACTTGCACTGCACTAAGGGGGAGATTCACAAACCAAGACCCCAGGCTTGTCCCAAGGTAGCCCAGCTCCTGGGGCCTGCAGCAGGAGGGGCATGGGGTCTGCAGGGACTGGAGAGTTGGGCCCTACCTGTTTACACAAGTTATAAAGACCTAGTGAAGTGTTTTAATGGGTCTTAAGGAGGCATGCAAGCATGTTCCTAGGGTGTCCCCTGTGAAAGAGTGCTGTGTCTGAGCTTTTCACAGATTTCAGGCATCTTGCCCTTTAGCAAGGGTCAAGACCCTTTCTTGAGTCAGGGAAGGTGGTCCTGTCACAGCCATGTCCCCAGACCACAGAGTCATCATAGAACCACGGAATGGTTTGGGTTGGTAGGCACCTTAAAGATCATCCAGTTCCAACCCCCCTGCCATGGGCAGGGACACCTCCCACTAGCCCAGGTTGCTCAAAGCCTCATCCAGCCTGGCCTTGAACACCTCCAGGGATGGGGCATCCACAGCTTCTCTGGGTAGCCTGTTCCAACACCTCACCACCCTTATAGTAAAAAATTTCTTCTTAATATCAATTCTAAATCTACCCTCTTTCAGATTAAAACCATTGCTCCTTGTCCTCTCACTAAACTCCCTGATCAAGAGTGCCTCCCCATCTCTCCTGTAGCCCTCTTTAAGTACTGGAAGGCCACTATAAGGTCTCCCTGGACCCTTCTCTTTTCCAGGCTGAACAACCCCAACTCTCTCAGCCTGTCCTCATACGGGAAGGTGTTTCCCCTTTTCGAGTCAGGAGGAACTTCACCAGACTGCCACAATTTCTCAAATATTATGGGTAGTGTCTTAGCAACTTGATCCACCCATTCCCTCAGGACTCGTGGATGTACTTCATCAGGTCCCATGGACTTGTCCACCTTCAGGTTCCTTAGATGGTCTCGAATCTGATCTTCTCTTACAGTCGGCAGTTCTTCCCTCTCCTGGTCGCCCACCTTGCCTTCTGCGACTTGGGTAGTGTGGCTTGAGCACTTGCTGGGGAAGACTGACGCAAAAAAAGCCATTGAGTACTTTAGCCTTCCCTATATATCTTGGGTAACAAGGTCTCCTATTTCCTTCCAGAGAGGGCTCACATTTTCTTTAGTCTTCCTTTTATCACTGACATACCTATAGAAGATTTTCTTGTTGCCCGTGCCATCCCTGGCCAGATTTAATTCTATCAGGGTTTTAGTTTTCCTAACCTGATCCCTGATGCTGGTCATCTACTGCCTGCTGCTCACTGGGGCACAGGAAGATGCGAGCTGCCCTGGGCAGGGCCTGATGATTACCAGAGATGTGCATTTGTCACACACCAAAACATGGATAGACCAGTGGGTTGACTGAGCTTTATGTAAAAATTTGTCAAGATGGCCAAACACCCTGTGCTCAATGAAGTCAGCAGAGCTGCGGTAAATTATCCCAGTACAGAATGTGTCTATTTAATAAAAGCAAAGCCCAGTGTTTTCAACATTGTCTTAGATTTGCCAAGGCACAGCAGCTTTGAAAGATGAGCTGTTTTCATGAAGATTAACAGTTTTAGGCAGCCAGATTTACAGCAGCTTTGAAAGATGAGCTGTTTTCACAAAGATGAACAGTTTTAGGCAGCCAGATAATTTCACAATTCCAAAGGTCATAATATTTTTAGAATAGCATCACTGGCTATAGTTTCTTTTATCAGAAACCTGCATAAATAGTGGAAACACTGATAAGCCAGGGTGGGTGCCTTCCTTATGAGAAAGTCAAGCTGAAGACCCATCTCCAGCTGCCCAAGTCAGATCTGGGTGCAGAACAGGTGCCCCCAGGCCTCATTCCTAACCCATGAATGTTGAAGAGGGTTTTGCTTGCTTGCTTTCCATCTGTTTGTTTGTTTGTTTTTTTTCTGTCTGTAGCAACAGTTTAACTAAAGCACCTGCTGTTTTGTATATCCCAATATCCCTTGTTATATAGTGTATATATACACACAATACAGTTCCTGTGCTCACCTACCAAGAATTGATAAAGCAATGCATTCCTTTTTCCTTGGCTTTCGAAAGATGTAAAGTAAAAGAGCAAGCTGTAAATCCAACTTTGTACTCATAGGATATGTAGGAGGACAAATAATCATATCTTGTCAGGCAATGACTGTTTAAATTATTTTTCCATCTCAACACATAGGAAGCCAAAGCCACTGAAATGTATGACTCAATAGGTAAAATATGCAACTAGCCTAGAAATATAGTACCTCTATTTTCAGGTGCCACAAAACACATGTTCATCAAGAAGACTATTAAAAAATTCATTTCCTAAGGACATCAGCACTAGATTATTGAGGAGATGGAGTACTGAATAATGAATTGCACAGGCAGAAAATTGTGCACTATAAAAGGTGAGCTACAAGGCAAAGTCATTTCCTTAGGAAAAAGCCAAATGTCCCAGCAGTCTTGGTGCAGGATAACTAAATTCTACTCTATCTTTGCAGTTTCATACGTAAAGTATGTTTTTTTAAACAACCACATCCTTTATATACTTACAACACAGTCGGCTACTGCCTTTGGCTGCTTCTTTGGAAAGGTGCTATAGCACAATAATTAATTTTTAAAAATACCCACAGTCCAAAGGAAGAGTCACACTTTTTTTTTTTTTTTTTTTTTTTTTTACATTCTGATATTTTAGCTGTAGGAACTGGTCATCAAGAACTTTATCAGCAATGAAATACAGTCAGAATTTATGACGAAGATGATTAAGCCAGGCTTACTGAGTCACGCACTGAACTGAGCCAGGAAGATGGTAAATGGAGGAAAAGGAAATTATACAGCCTGATTAATAAATGAGTGAGTTAGCCAAGAAAGTAACCGTCAAGGTGTCAGCTCAAAGATAGAAGGCTCCCCAACACCTAAGGTTGCCCAGGAGAATCGGGCTCCTCAGCACTCCTGCTGATCTGCATGCAGTTGCCAGTCCAGTTTAGCCCAAAAGACTCTGCTGGCCTGCGGCATGGCCAGGCTGCCGGTTGCCATTTATTTTCTCTGTGGCAGGTGGTGGTAGCCAAGTGATAAGGCGGGAGGCCTCGCCAGACTCATTCATCACCTGCCTTTGTAGAGCACTTCAGTGAGCATCCAATATTAAGTTAAAAATGTAAATGTTGCCTTTAGCTGGGTTAATGCAATAAAGCTAATCTCATTTTCTGGCATTCTCCTTGTAGATTGGATGGATGGGAAAAGGTGTTTGGGTATAGTATTGATTGTATTGATTGCACTTCTGAATTTTCTTGGAAGGCTGTTGCCAAAATATTGTTCCTCAGGGAATCTGCCTGCCACAGTTTATCTCAGCATATTTTTAATGGCCAAACTACTTAACATCCCCTCTGTTCTCACCTCTGTGCTCGAACAGAGTTTTGCATTTTTGGAGTTGATCATTCAGCCTGTTTGGAAGGCAGGCAGGGAGGGTGAAGGGGAATCTATAAATAGCATCTTAGTTTGGAGCCAAGAGATTTGGAGTCTGATGTGGCCATCTATGCGTGAAGCAGCGATCAACTCCACAGAGGGCATAGTAAGCTAACCTTAAAGGAATTTCATAGCCAAAGCAATGCTGAAGAAAATGAGACTTGGTCTGTGGCTCCCTACACAAACTGGGGTTTTTAACTCCATGTTAAATTACATGTTTTACCTATATGGTTGTTGGTGCATTTAAAACCATTTACAGTGGTGTCCCCTATTTTCCCCACACTAGGGAGGGGGTGATGGGGCTGAAAAGGTGGCATTGAACACGGGTATGCCCACAGTGGAGGCTGGGCTTCTGATTCCTGCCCCTGCATCTTCTCTGAGCTTCAGCTTAAATATGGCCTCATTATGTGGGACATCACAAAATTTACTGGTGTGGAAACAAATAGCGTTATATGGAACAGAATTATGTGAAGTTGTTAGATTCACCTGCATTGTGTCAGATATAAATAAGAGTGATGTAAAAAAGGTTGCCAAACTGGGAAGCAGACAGTAGTTTTGAACTCTTGCCTAGGATCGGCAAAGCGCAATGTGCTGACCAAAAGGAGCAAAGGAGAAACAGCATAAAACTAAAACAAAACCAGTATTTTTGTAACAAGTAAGAAAGCTACTATAAAGTTGAGAATTTGATAAATTTCCTTTTAAAGTTTATTTTTTTAATTGTTCATTGTTGTGGCATTTTCAACAGTATTTTTTTTCTAGACTAAACATATCCATGAATTCTTCCCAACAGTTAAAGATCCTTTGGATGGAATAACTTTTTAGTTGCAAGGGGGAGGCTCAGGAGTGCAGAAGACAGAACCTCATGGCACCAAAGCAGCCACTGTGTCCCAGCTCTCCTTAAAGGTCTGTGTGACTGTGGTGACACCACCTTCAGACCAGGCACTCCGGTCAGTACAGTTCCAGGGGCATTGGGAGTCTTTAAATACAAATTAGAACGACAAAAATACGTGTAAACAGAGTTTAAACTGACTGTTTATTCTAGGAAAGCAAAGTCCAGGGCTATGGGACTTGTGAGTTTCTACAGTAACAACATTTCTGTCGTCTAAATTAACTGATGCAATATGATGGTAGTTGCAGATTTCTGTACAGAATAAAATTTTCAGACTTTTTTCTTAGTCTCCTTCAGTGTGCTTGTCACTAGTCTGGAGCGCAAAGTTTCTACCTTGTTGCACTCATGTTTGTAAGATGAAAATCAATTGATTTTATGTTGGATCTGAGCAGATTAAACCTCGTGGAAAACAGTTTTCCTGTCAGGTTAATTTTGCATCCCAAAACTTACTTGCAGGGATTTAACACATCTCCCCATGTTATGCCACATGAATGACAAGCGAGGAATGTTGGGTTTATCCCCTTTAATGATTTATCTTTATTTTTATCTTTCTGTGTCTGTACATAGTGTTCCTGGCCTGGATCTCACATACTTATTATGGGAGTACAAGTACTGGTAGTGTCTAAGTGGTTTGTTACTCTACTATGACATTTATTAGCAGGTGGCAAAACACATAGCCATGGTAGAAAATGTGCTCTTCGCAGAAATTATACGTTGCATCTCGTCCAAATAGTCTGACACCTTCTTTTAGGTCAAAGAGGAGAGAGAAAAGTGGAGGGGGGAGGTTTCTTTTTGCATTTAGGGGCAACAGATTTACAATGTGAATGCAAACAGAATCTAAAATTTGAGCTGGAAAAATATTAATTTAAAGGAAATAAGGGTTTGGAAAGAGTTTCAGTAGACAATATGGAACAACTATGTGTTTCACCTGGAGACCTCAACAGACAGGTGCAAGCACCTCCTCTTGTGTGTGTTGGCATAAGCTTAGAGCAATAGGAAAATAACCTCAAAAGGCTTTACCAAGGTGACCCTGAACAAAGTTCTGGCAGCGATGGATCCCACTATCTCCAGTAGATGAGATGCCCTAGTCACGGTGACTGCAGTAAGCAGAGTAGTAAGAGAACTGCCCTGATGTGGGTCACCCATTTTAAAAATACGCACTCGAAGCTGCACAAATGCTTAGTTCTTATTCAAGCATTTAAATGGAGTGGTACTAAATGCACCCCACAGCTACACCAAAAGAGATTTCTTCTAACTTAAGCATGAAGCTGAACAAATCCAGTAGACTCAAACTTGGTAACATAATCAGGGAGCCACAAAGGTGGTATGCAGCTCATTATTTCTTTTAGAGCCTGTCCTGTTCTGCTAGGATAAAGTCAGGGCCCTATTTTTAGGCAAATGCCAGGAAGGTTTTTGGGAAGCATATCATGGAGCTGCAATTGCAAGAGCTGGGGAATTGCCAAACAACCATTTTCTAGCTCTCCTCCCCCAAGTGCGTTGGACAGGCATGGCTCATTGTCTGCAGGTTTTTGTCTTAGCAGAGGAAGGCAGAGCTCTCTGCAATGGACCGCTAGGCGAGCAGAGTGGATCTGCTGAATGGCTGTGGTGAATTTAGAATAATTATTCTATAGTTATTCACCAGTGTACATTACATTTGGAATCAGAGGTCGCTTTTCTTTCCTTACAAGTGGAAAATATTGTAAGTGAACCTGTAATTTTGAGTACACTAATTCCAAGACATTTGCAGATACTGAGTGGTTTCCTGGAATAACAGCCTCTCTCAAGAGAAACGTCAAATGCATTTAATCAGCCACATTTAGAGCTCCGCAACATCTGCAAATGAATTATTAACGATCTCAAATGTTTTTGAATGATCCAAAAATCAGGAATAACATGGCTCTTCAGATAATCAGCTCTGATTTAGGGCTTCTCCTTTCCACTTTATGCACTAGAGACTTTGCACCTGCCTGCTGCTGCTAACTGGAGTTCCTCGCAGCTCGGATAAACCTCTCTGGAGATGCTTGGGTAGCTGAACAAATGCAAAGTGCAGCTGGCATCCAGCTGTGTCTGTAAAGATTTATGCATCGTGTAGTAAATAGCCACTGACCACTGTTGTGCATCCTGGGGGGAGGTAAGGGATGCTTCAGGGAGCACAGTTCCCACATCGCCACACATGTTGGCCACAGAAGTCCTCCACTCCCACGATGCAACGTTTGACCTGAAGTAATGGAAGATTAGTTTGGGTAGGGTTTGCCTGGAGAAGCAGGTTTGAGTCATGAGTCTTCCTGTTAGCTAGCAACAGGAAGAATGGCAGAATAAAGCTGTGAAGCAAACCACAGCCCAGGGCGCCCGGGTTCCAGCCTTGGCTTGCCCTTTGTTGTGTTAAGAAAATCGTAGATGGCTTCTGTCACTTCTCCTGCAAAACAAGGTATCTTCTAAAGTGTTTTGAGAAATACCAACAACTGTCATATTATATGCAACTCAAACCCCTTACACTGCAATGTGGAGATACCCTTTTAGAAAAAAATAATTGCAACAATCTAATTTCTTCAGATGAGGTAAGGTGGTTACATCAATTTTTGAATCAACAAATGTTCTCATGTAAGAGCCCCAGCTGACAAAATAATGGAGCCATCAAGATGCAGATGTAAACAAAACACTTGCAGCAGCATGTGAATTGTCGAAAAACCAAAAAGGTATTAATTTTTGTGGATCCTAATACAATGAATTCTGGTACAGGTAAAAAGAGAAACTCCCTTGGGTCTCGAGGAAGGTGTTCAGCAGCTTTTTATATTCAGATCAAATACCAAATTTCTGTTCTATCTGCTTGTTGGGGAGGATCTTACATATGAGGACATTATAAAGCTTACTGAAGCCTTTAAGAGGAAGACGTGAGCAGAAACATTTTTCTTCACTGGACAAAAGCCACTGACAAGCAGAAAGTACAAATCAGCTGCATATGGGATGCTGTCAAATCGTAACACAAAAGAGGAATTAATTAAAAATCTACCCCTTCCTTCACCAGAATAAAAATTGCAGGGTGGTCACTTTCTTTGGTATATAATTATAATAATAATAATAAGCTTGATAGTGTATTTGTTATGGATTATGTATTCTGTGTGCATTATTAACAACATGACTTTTTCCCACTGCACTCATAAGGAAAACATAAAACAGAGACAAATGAAAGCAGAAGCAGCTGTGGCTATTAAGAACAATTAAGCACTACACAGCCTCTCTGCAGGGGGCTGCTCTGGAGCGCTTTAATGGAGCGGATCTCATGTTGTGATGTACATTTGGATAATGCTGTCTTGCACATTCAGGTATAAGTATCTGCTCTTCTGCAGGAGCTTTGGTATACATTGCAAAAGGCAGCTATAGCTATCAAGAGGGTGCTGCCTGTTTAATATTTGCTCATTTCATTTCAAAATGGAGTTGGAGATTCATTTGTTAGAAATAAAACACTTAACAGGGAGATTAGCTGTCTGCTTTCTGTGGCTAGAAGAGGAAAGGGTATTGATCTCAATTTTTAACTTGAAATCAGCTCAAAACTTCCATGTAATTCTGTTACACAATGTGCAATTCTGTTATTTCAAGCTCAACATCCCTTTTCTTGTTTATGAAGATGAAACACAAACAAAAAAGTCCCTTATGGCTTGTGCACCCTGTAAGTCAGATGTTCTTCTAAAAATTGATGTCTTTACTCATGCCGAGGTTTGGATGTTTCAAAGCTTATTTTCTTCTACACAGTCTCTGAAATAATCTGTCCTCTTATGCACAGGTTTGTACCTCTGGTTCCTTAGATCTGAAATAATTCTTATATCCAAAATTTTCACCGAGCTCTCCTTCAATGAAAGCCCAAAGGCAGCATTCATAGCAAACAGCTCCCCAGGGCCTGGGTCAGCCTGGGAGCCCGGGTAGCCCAGGGCAAGGGAGTGCTACAGGCTGTGGTAGGAGGGGAATGAAACTAAAGAACTTCTTAAAACTACCACCAGTCATGCTTTGACCATGTTTCTTTTGTACAGCATCTTGTCTAGGTCCTCTGCACACCATGTAAATTATATATATTATTGTTTGGTAGTATGTTCAGGGAATAATGGCTGAAACAAGGACCAGTGACCCTCTGTTCTTTCACTGGAATAATTATTTTGAAAAGAATCAGAGCAGCCAAAGAAGTAAGAATAATAACAGCACACCACATTAACAAATCTGTTGTAAAACATAATTGTTTTGGTGCAGTTCTTAGATTGACTTTTTAAAAAAAAAAACAACCTTTAAACCATAAACCCTACAACCTGATGGTTTTGTTTTCCACTTGAAGAAAATATCAAATATGCTCTGAGCCAGGTCCCTTAGAAAGGCTGTCAGGTCTGGGAACCTTCGTTGCCATTAGGGGAACTGCTGTGCCACAAGTGTCGGCACAAGGGAGAGGAGCACCGAGCCTGCCCACGGTGCAGAGACCTGGGGCAGGGCTGGCTGGGTGTGCTGGGGCCCATCCTAGCCCCATTTTAGGACAAAGCAGAAGCGAAGGTTGGAACTTCAAAGCATGTTTGTCTGCATCTCCTCGGCGCTGTGCACTGCTGGGAGATGGTACAGCTGCCTCCTGGCTGCCATAGCAACGTGTTGCTCAGCCCTGCATCCCAGGGTGAGGGAGATGCTCCTGCAAGCCACAGGGGGAAAAACACAAAAGCTGCTTCTTCAAGAGCCATTGTGTTTCACCATTGAAGGAAACAAAGGCAGCTAAAGACAAAAAAAAAAAAAAAAAAAAAAAAAAAAATTACTGTTGTCTTCACCAAGTTTTGCCCAAGCCCTGCTAATGATATTTTTGATTATTTGGTCTGGTATCACGATGGTGTTTGTTATGTGTACTGAACAGCATGTTTTCAACTGCCTCCATGGAAGCTGCAAGCTCCTGAGCCCCCACACAGCCTCTGCCTGCTCTGCGGCGGCAGCCTCACGCTGCAGTGTGCAGGTTGCAGCCACGTGCAGGGGCCAAGATCCTTGTGCCTGGGAGGCTGCAGGGGCATGAGTCCTTCCCCAGCACAACTCCAGCATCATGGAGCCCTCAGTCCCTCACCAACAGCAGCTGCTCCTGAGGAGCTCTTGTCCCCAGATGGGAGCAGGTCTGCTCAGCCAGGCTGTCCAAAAAAAAAAATAAAAATCTTATTTCCAGAGAGAGAAGCTTTGCAGTGATAAACAAACCATTCCTCACCTGGTGTGTGAGGACCTGAGGCACTGCGAAAGGTGCCCTCGCACAACCAACACAGTGACAGCAGCTGCTGGGTCCCCTCCCAGCATCTACTGCCTGCAGCATGGCACCCGCATCCCCCAGGCATCACAGGGCTTCACACTGTCTTGTGCTTCGCTGGCTGAATGCTATCTCTTTTCAGGGGAATATTTATGTGAGTTAATTCTTTTCTCCTATAAGAAAAGAAAAGAAAAGCAAAAAAGGCATTTAACTACAGCCCTAGGAAAAAACCAGTGCCTGGCAAGTTGGCTACAGGTTAGGGTTTGTAACTCTCTGTGTGTGCATGTGTGCGGCTGAATAAGGGCAGTAAATAAAGTCTCTTGTTAAAGTAAAACCTTGGAAGGCAAATATAAAATTCTAAAACTTGCTCGCTGAAAACAGTAAACATTCATTTAATTCTCAGTACTCTCGTTTTTATTAGTCTTCCCCAGTTTTACATATTTAAGTATGAAATGTTACTGATTTGACTGAAAAAAAATTCTGGACTATGAGGCTTGCAGGAACAGTATTAGGACCAAGGTGCTAAAAATAATTATTTTTTAAAAGCACAATTTTGTTTTGTATAAAATATAGTGATTCCAAGTTACCAGCAGCACAAGCAAGTGCATCTCAAATGGCAACAGGTGGTGTGTTTTTTTTTCCCTTCTTTATGTAAGTGAATTTAACTCTCGTATTTTTTATTTTTTCGCAGTTCAGTGTTTAATGTTTCAACTCATACAAGTAACAGGAAATTGAAGAATTTTGCTGTGGCCCAAAGCAAGAGCTCTGACTGAACTCCTATCATCTGTGATTGCTCAGGGTAATGGTGACACTGAAGAGGAAGTCTTATTTCTGCAGCCTTTCTACTTGGCTTCATTAGACATTGCCTCACCAAAAACCATCCCCACCCCACTTAGCAGAGATGAGCTGCTGAAGAATACCACAGGGAAAAACCACTTTTAAACTAAGATCCTGGAAATGCTTAATGCCTGAGCTGGCCTAGGGGAAAAAAAAAAAAAAAAAAAAAAAAAAAAAAGGATGACTCACAGAGTTATGCAAGCACGTTTTGTTCTGTAAAAGAGCCGTAGCTTTTCCAGAACGTCCGCTGTGGTTCTTAACAGAAGCTCAAGAGGTGTTTCAAGTGTCCAGGTAATGTAGTGAATAATAAAGGTTCTGTGTATGCTTGTGTATACATGTAACGGCCATTTCATGGAACGGGAAATAATATTTTCATTGGACAGAAACGTGATGTACCCTACAGGGCGAGTTCTCTGCCTTGGATCTGTGGTTCTTTCGTTGCAGTGGCCATTGTGAGAGATGGCGCGGAATCTGCCTGCAGAGCTTCCCAGCTGCTGCTGCTCTCAGACAAAGGTTCAGTCTTCTATTTTTTTAGAGCTTCATCACAGAGTCTGCCTTAGCTGGACAGATCATTTATCTTTCTCCCACGACCAAGAGCTACATACTCATTAATTACATGAGGCCTAATTTTCAGAGAAGGTAATGCAGTTACTGCCCTGGTTGACATCAGTAAGCTCTTCAGGTACACACTGCCCTTAAAGATAATGCCCATCAGCATGATTAAAGCCCAGAAAATCAGAAGTATATGCTATCAACTTATTCTGTGGTAAAATAACAGACTCCAGGAGAATTGTCTGTAAAAGTGAAAACATATGCTTCTGTTTCAAATCACTCTGATTTTATCAACTGCCACAAAGAAACACAGTCTCTTGTCCAGAAATAATTTATTCATTGAGAATAAAACACTGAATAGAAAAAGCCTTGTAAATAAAACTATATATATAATGCTTTATTTTTTTTATTCGATACTCCACAAAAAAACACTACAGACAGTAACAAAATAATCCAATTAATCTTAAAAATTTCAAATTATATTTGTCACTCTTCATTTATCATGTTTTATTAACAATGCAAAGGTCATTTGTTTACATATTATAGTTTTACTTTATTTCATTAAATTTTTTCTTAAAACACTTGAAGCAATTTGTTGTTTGCCCCGTAATTTATAACATATATAAGTATATCAATAAACAATGTAACAGCTCTGAGAAAGATATGCAGACTGTTCAATGGTAAGTAGTCTACCATAGGTTGTTTAGTGGGAGAGTGGGAATAAATCACAACTGAATTGGGATAGAAGTCAACACACTGAAGAGAAATAATATTTGGGGAACAATTACAATTACATATTTTCCATTGCCCGTTTAGTAATGTGATCTCTTTCAAGCTCTGATTTCTCCTGTTTTAGATACTCTAGCACCTTCGCTAGCATATCCTCATCCAGATACTGCCTGTTCTGCGTGTCGTCACTTTCCCCGGCCATAGAAAGCCTTTTGCTAAGTGATGCCAGCTTCGCCACCTCCTGTGGTCCCAGCTGGCTGAGGTGCTCCCTGATGGCCTGCTCCAGCCGGTCATCTTCCTGCAGGTCACTTTCAGAAGCTGGAACTGGGACTAGTTTCATCTGGTTCGTGTTGATTACTTCAGGATATTTTGCCAACACCTTTGCCAAGTAATCAGCCAGCTCTTCATCATTCTCATTCAGTTTCTCATACTCCATTTGTCGTCTTTCCAAATCATTCATCCAGGCACTTTTAGGAAACGGGTGTCCTTTCAATCTTCTGGGAAGGTAAGACAGTCTTGGCAAATCATTTTCCTGATTAAGACGATTTAGTAAGTAGGAAGGATTCTGATTAGCTAAATTGTCAGTTCCCAGAAGACTGACAATATCTTCAATATTGAGGTCTTCAGGTAGATTTTCTGGAATAACATTAAGAGGTTGCTTCATGTACCCATTTTTAGAGTTTACTTTATTTTTAAATATATCGCTCTGTCCCAGATTAGTTTCAGTGATCTCATCGAGGTCTTCTGGGAATTCTGCTTCCTGCTCAGCTTCCAACCTTTCACTCTGAAGCTGCTTTTTTTCTCCGGTCTTCAACATGTCTATTAAATCCTCAGGAGGAATTTGCAAATTTCTTGAGATTTCTATCAGCTGAGCTATAGACTGAGGATCGAGTTGCTTATCCAGAAACACGGGTGCTCTTTTTTCTTCAAGTTCTCCTCCAGTCCTTAATTTCCTGTTCCCAGCACCACCCATCAGCCTCTTCAGGTAATAATTCATTAGCTTTGAAACATCCTCTGACATTCGATCTTTATTGTCTCGTCTTATTTCATCCTCAAGGAAGCTGAGTTTCCCTGATCTTTTCATTTCGTCATCAATCTCTTCTTCATGTTTATCAATTTCCTCTTTGCTATCTTTTATCTCTTCCTGGGTTTGACTTTCCACTTTTTCCTCTATGGGAGTCCAGTCTTCTCCTCCAACCACATCTTCATAGGCAATGTTATTCATTTTATAGACATCATCTTCATCATCTGCATACAATTTCTGGTCCTCATCCAGCCTTTCTTTCTTGTGGTTTTTAGGTCCTGCCATCTTCCCCAGCTCCTGAAACACAGACTCCAAGGTAGCGAGACTTTGGGGTGTGTATTGCTCTTCCACTATTTCATTTGTACGCTTGAAAGGACTGTCTCTTGAATTGTCTTCATAGTGCCCAAGTGGCATTTTGAGATATTTTTGCCACCTCTCAGGCCACTTGTAAGCCTCATAATCATCAGTTACTCCAGCTGGAAAGTTGTTATCTGAACTGAGACCATAAGGTTTACTCTCCTTTGGGCCAACTTTTGACTCTTTCTCAGCTTGCCGCAAGGCTTCCAACATTACCTTGACCCATTGGGACTCATCTTCAGTCAAAGAGTCCCTTACATTATCTGGTAGGTGAACCTGATCTTTGCTTTCTTTCTGTTGCAGGAGATACGGGACACTTTGATAAGAGTTGTAATCAGGGCTGCTTTCTCCTTTGTTAGTTTGCTTGCGAAGATCTTCTATGTATTCCAAAGCTTTGATCATATCAGGATTTGGGAACCTTTGTAAGTTTTTCATTACATAGTCTGGATCTTTCTGAAGCAGCTGATGCTGCTGGAAGGAAGCTGCGTCAACCCAGCAGATGAGGACAAAGAAAAAGGTGAAGGTGCAAGCTGTTCCAAGCTGGAAGGTTTTAGTTTCTGCCATATTTAAAATGTTTCCTTGAAATAAATAAAAATAAGGAAAAAAAAAAGCTGTTAACATATGGAGACAGACTTAGCAAACAGAGAAGCAAAACAGAGATTGTTATTTTAAACTGGAACACATCATGAAGAATATCACCAGTATGACATTTTTATTCATTATGGAAACCTAATATAACTCACACATGGAAGCCATATATTTTGGTGGAAATTTGAGATTTTCTTCATCTTTCCTACGATTCCTCAGTTTACTGGAAACTACTGGTTTCCTATGCCAGAGATGACTTATCTCTATGCTCAGTGTACTTCACGGACATTAATTTTCCAATGGCAGCACCAAAAGCATAAAATACAAATCCTATATAGCTCATGAAATGCCCATAGAGGAATCTAGACATAATTTTGATTGTGAAAATTAAGGCTTGAAATGGTAAAATCAGTATACCCATATATTTAAATGCTGCTCAAAAAAATAATATTAAAACTGCATACAGAACTACTTTGTGAGATTGTTTCATAGGGTGTCTAATTTCATGCCAGGGTAATGCCACTGAATGGAGCTAGACTGCAATAAAACTAATGTAATGAAGTGGAGAACATAGCATATAAAATGATTTGCAAGTTTATTTCTGTCATTAATATTAGTGTTATTACTTCCTTTCTTGCTATTTTATTTTTAAAAAATGTTCTTTGTATTACAGGTGCATTTTAGTTAAGAGGCTCTATGAGTGATCCATTTTCCTATGGGCAATGATGCCCTATACGAAGGACAGACTATAATTTATCCTAAAGGTACAATATAATTTTACTGAATCCTTTAAAACCCATCTCGGAAATGAGCTTGAGTTCTGAGTGGTGATTTCATTCATTCACTCACTCCAGCAGAAATTGAATCAGGTCCCAGGATGGGCAGAAACGTGGCCATTGGCAAAAGTGACCTAAATTCAGTTAGAATAGATCAGTAGAAGCCCATCTCTAGTCAGTCTGCCCAGCCTACAACAGCCAACAATGAACTCTGGAACAGAATTGGGAAGAATATGCCTCCAACTGAATTAAGAAGATTACAGCACCGCTGCAGATGAGGATCCAGCTGCACCAGCCCACTCTTGTGGGGAGCTGAGCACCCTCCACCGCGTGAAGGGAAAAAATTGCTGTCGCTCATGTCCTAGGAGATGCTCAGGCACTGGCACACTGGGGCCGTGAGACAGATTAGATTCTTTTCTGATACAGTTCCATTAACAAATAAAGTACAATAGTGAGAAAGAAATTATAAAGATAGAAATCACTTTGATTAACTGACCTACTTGGGTTTCTTTAGTTTTTGACTTGGTGAAACCATCCTGTTGGGATGTTAGTGATTCAAGAGAGGCTGAAAGATCTATGTGTACCACTATTTACCCACTGGTGGAAGTAGAAAGTGAGGGTGAATATGCTCAGTTTTTGTTCCTGACATAATGTGACTTAACTAAATAATTAAAGCAGTATTAGTTCAGAGAGCTGCTTTTTTCCCTTCAGTATGCCTGGACAACATAACAGCTGTTATAGCAAACAATTTCCCCAAACATTTCTGACTACTCAAGCCTGGATAGGTTTGAGCATTGATTTCACAAAGGATTAGTTCAGAACTGCTGATTAGAAGGTCCCACCCTCCAGATCTGAGTTTGCCCTGAAACAAAGCCAACACACTGCTTCATTTTCTGTCACAGAAAAGGCACTAGTGCTATACATAAATGTATATCTCCATTTAAAAAAAAAAAAATCCCAAAAAACCCCGCAAACCACCACACTTCTTTGCTACTTGTTGTAGCAAATAAATGAAATGAAGACTTTATTTTCCAGAAGAGAGACTGGTTATGAATAGTTAGTTTGATCAGTGCATGAGAAACTCCGTCCTTCCCGAGGACTGGGGGAAGGGAGAGTTGTTCCATAATTATCTGCCAGGCACCACCCACTCGCAGGGACCAGGAACTCAGCCTCCTCTGCTGCACACTGTTAGGTAGTGCTACAGCCTTTGTAAGAGCCCTCAGCATCCCATTAAAATCAAAATGCACACAGGCAGACAAAGTTTAGTTTAGTTTTCCACAAGGATGTTGTTCAACTGAATATTTCCTTTGCCGGAATGACAGGTCACTGGCTCCTCTTAGATATTTTGAGCACATTTATTTCTAAATCAATTTTCACTTCTAATTTATTGGTACATGATACTTCAAAGCCTTGTCAAATGGACTTGGGAGTGATTTCTTTTAAAAGCTTTGAGTTCAGGTCATAAAATCTTGTCATTAACTCCACTGCATTATCTCGGGTAAGAGGACTCCTCTCCAGTCTTTCAGACTTTAATTCCATATTTTCTGAGAAAACAAAGGACATTTTAGGCTGTCTTTAGGATCTATATTAACACCTTCTCTTCTGTGCATCTCAAAGGACAATATGCTAAAATGGCTGGTTTTGTCTACAGATGTGAAGCTAGCCTAGACAGGGAGCATATCTTTCTCCTCTATTAGCACCTAATAAACAGGAAAATCATCTTCTGGCCAACAAATGTAAAACTTCCTATTCACAAAATGAGGTGATCAGGTTCACAATTTAATGTGTACAAAGGCACTGCAGACTGACAGAAGTTCCCCAGAAAACACAAAACAATAAATCTCTGTTCTGGGATGTTTCCATGGTAGCAGTAATTTTCTCTCTCGATCTCTCCCAGCAGTCGTCTCTGATGTGAATGTCACATTCCCAGTGAAAATGTGATGAAAACTCATAAGCTTTCCTATAGATGACTCCCTGCCCTAAGAGTCTGAGGGGGAGTCCACCAGCAGTTTTCCATAAGGAAAATAAAGAAATATATCACGCACTCTTCTTCCCATTTACTTTTGTAATAAATAACACAACTGCAGTAGATTTGCTTTTTAAAAAATCATTTCTAACATTTTTCCCTGTGCAAGGGACTCAAAACATGAACAAAACAAGACTGGGGTGAGGAGAAGGGGGAAAAAAACAAACTCAAACCCCAAGGAGTTCTGAATGAATATAAGGACTGTTTGTATATGTATAGATATAACTCTGAAGGGTTAGTCAGATCATGTTTGCATCCAAGGTAACCTCCCATCCAACGCGGCTGAAGTGCCATGTCGGTGAGCCAGCGTGACTGAAGGCAACTGCAAACCTAAACGTTATACTGCCCGGCTTCAGCCACAAACGTCACTGATAATACATACATATAAATTATATATATATAGCTGTAGGTCTATATTATACATATATGTATTTCATTGCAAACACCAGCTACAACCCCATCAACTTTCATTGCTTAACTTAATCGCCTTTTCCTTTTATTTTCTTTTTTTTCTTTTTTTTTCCCCAGTTGATTTCCCTCCCCGGGTGGTACAAGGGTTCCCGTCCCCA
>NW_010110094.1:47729-59242 GCF_000699245.1 Pterocles gutturalis | reverse complement strand
CTCCCCCACCCCTCTCCCTACCCCACCCCTCATACACGATGTTTCCTCTTTGGTGTATTTGATTAATTGGTGCTTGATTTGTGGTCGAGAGTCTTCTTTCTGTCGTTGCTCCGTGCTTGCATTTTCCTTTTGCTTTCTGGTTTGGTGTTTGTTTTTTTTTTTTTTTTTTTTTTGGTTTTTTTTTTGTTGCAGAACACTCTTCTTTTGATCTCCCAGCCCAAAATACTCTCCCCCCACCCTCTGTCTGTGTCTCTCCATCCTTCAGAGGACGAGACAAACAGCAGAGACATTTAATGTGCATGCTGAGTGGTACAGTTAGATAGTGAGTAGCACTAAAATGTGAGTGTTCATCTTTATATAAATTAGGTACAGGTTTAGGTGAGCTTATTGTCTGTGTGCATTGCAACGGGCACAGGTCGAGCAGCTGCTACACAAACAAGGTCCCGTATAGGAGGGATTACATGTGCCTATTTGCAGCCATCAGAAGAGACAGATACTCTTGAGTTGATCCATGAGGAACAAGATGCATATGCACTTTGGAAATTAGGTTACTAAAAAAGATCCCGCGATTAATCTGCTGTCGTTTTAAAGTCACTGCAGGAGTAATTTTTGCCTTAGAAGTAATGCTGAGCTCTAAGAAACTTTGCAGTATAAATTAATATTATGAGCTCGGTTTCTTTTTGCACAGCAAGTTTCCTGGGTGCAGAGGCAGAGAAATGGGCAACAAATAGTAGGTCACAGTTGTGGCAGACAATATTTAATCAGGACGAGAGAAGGAGCAACGCAGAGAGGGCTCGGTATCAATTCCACTTTGTTCCCGGAAGTTTGTAGCTGTGAGGATGGACTTTGAGGTAAGAATAAGTTATTTAAACTCAGTCATTATTTCAGGTGGATGGCATGGCTAGACAGACAGACAGACAGGTATTGACCATTTTTTGTGCAGTGGAGCACTCCCGGTGCTGCATATTTGCTAGATGAGGCTTGGAGTAGGTCTATTACACCAAAACCTAGTTTAATGCTTAAAATGCTTTAATTACAACGTAGTGGGAAAAGTATGATGTGGACTTGAAGTCTAAACTTAATTAGACTCTAAGTGTCTGTTTCTTTATGGTCTTTGAGGCCTGCAGAGGGAATTATCTCTCTATGCAAAAGGATTGCCAAAATTATTAAGGAAATTATAGAGGGATTCACCCACGGCTATCGATTTATCTCGCGTATTGATCCGGCACAATAGATTCCATATACCCAGCCTCTTGTTATGTTTGCTATCTGAGCTTCCTTGACATTTCTGAAGTAATTTAGTTAAGAGGAAATGAGTTGTTCCCAGTAGAGAGAGCAAACGAGTGGAGTGAAGGTAGCCAGCGTGATAAATGGCTCTTTCATTTGGAGATCTCCAGAGCTCGTTTAAGGCTAATTTTCTGTATTAGCCCCCTTTGAGCTATTAATGCAATAGGCAGGGACCGTGGCCCCTCGTCTCTTAGCTGTCCCATTAGAGCGAGCATTAAGCTACCAAGCCTGAACTCGACTGTTGGTAGTGGTGGTGGCGGTGAAAATAATAAAAGGTGCTTTTTAAACTCTCCTAATCTAAAGCGGCAGAGGGTGGTTAATACGATTTGAAGTGGGGGCTGGTCAACGAACAATCAATAAACTAATAATGAGAAGGACGCGGTACATTAACAGTCTAAAAAATCCAACGAGAAGTTAAAAAATCATCGTTAACTCCTCGTTCCATTAAGATTTGGGGTGGTGGAAGTGGGAGGGAGGGAGGCAGATAAATCATCAAGATGATAATCATCACCATGAGCATTAATATCAGATTTAACTCGGCTATAAGAGCTTACCGGCTGCACGTTTTGAGGCCTTTCCCTGGATTTCTACTGAAGTGAGGGGAAGGTTTTCCCTGTGTCAGGAATAAAAGATCGGGTCCCCTTGTCAACTGCTCAGCTGAAATTTGCTTGGCACCGTCTATGGCCCAAGAAAGTGTCGTCCTGCAAAAATCTTGCATGGCCCGAGTCTCAAGTTAATTTTTTGTGACTCTGGGGCAAAGTCAGTGACCTTAAAATTACCCTGATGTATTTATTTACTTTCAGCTGTTTCTGACGATCGTCTGCACGCTCCCATCTGATTTAACATGAAAGGCCACTTTAACCCTAACACCTTAATTCTTTGTCTCCTTACAAAAACCCCCTATTGTTCGTAGGATTTTAAAGAAACATATAAAAGGAGGTGTCTTAACAATTTTCTAAACTCTTAATAATACATAAGATTCCCCCACCACCTTTTCTTGAAGTATCCTGATAAATGATTAACTGGAAACTACTCTGGCCTCAGCTTTTCAGGTGATAGAGCTGGGAATCGGAGATGTTGCTTCACTGCCACTCGGTTTCGTGCTTTTTCCTGGATTACTCATTGAACCTTATGATCCCCTTTAATTGAATGCGAAACAATTTCGATTTTCAGGGGAAAGCGACCGGGGTGGAAGAGAGGGGCAGGGGGAAGAGAAGGAGAGGAGAGGGACAGGAGGGAAGGGGACACGAATCCACACTTTCTGTATTTGTTTAGTAAAATTAAAATAAGAATCAAATCTTTCAGTGGCAATGAGTAAGGCGTTGATCACGGACTTTCTGGGTTTGGCTACAAAGTCAGACCAAATAATCATTAACAACAAAGTCCTGTTGTTAGAATGGACAAAGAACTTTTTACTCATTTCAGGCCCAGTAGGCCGATAAAACGATTTGGAGGCAGTTTGATAGCTCATTAGTAGTAAGTTTGTCTGTGACGTTTGTTGGTGAGAAATATAGGAAATATTTCCTCTGATTAACTGATTGATTGATTGATTTGCTATCATATTATTTACTAGGGCTATTGTAAAGATATCGATAGCTTAGAGCTTCGTTATCCAGCTATTTTCAAAACATAATTATATATTTTCTTTATTTTTAATGTTGTTGAAATGTCCTTTTATTTCAATTTCTTCTTGTCCGTGTTCATTTGTACGCCTTATCACGCGTTTGTGGAGAGCAACCCAACAGAGAATCACCACCACTATGAAAAAAAATAAAAAATCCCCAGCCCCAAACCCCTAAGACTTAATGTATGCACAGAAAATTGTAAACATGTAAAGAACTGAAAGCTTCACGCTGAGTTTCGCCATGCTCCATTTCCCCACCATTTCCTGCTGTCGTTTTAAAGCGATCTCACTCATCTAGAGATCCCGTTTGCAGGAACAGTATGCTTATAATTACTAACAAATCAAGCGGCTACTGTTGCTCTCCCGGTTTATTGATAAGCTGAAGAGAAATGGAAGGGGGAAGAAATGACAAAAGAGGCTGGAAGTAACCACAGGAGGAGAAAGAGAGAAAGAAAGGGATAGAAAATGGAAAAGGAGAGAAAAAGAGAAAGGAGAGAGGGAGGGAGAAATAAAGAAAGAGGAGGCAGAGATTTTGGAAGTGGAAAATACGTGTTTGTGAGTGCTCACATACACACAGCAAACAGATTTCGGGAGTGAAAGAAAATCGAATAGTTTCTACTGAGGATAACAAGAACTAAAAGAGATAAAGTTAAAGCAGAAGTCTTGGGGACGCTGCGTATATCCGTGGGTGTTATTCTGTATTATTTCAGCAGTTGTGGCAATCCCTAACCAACTGTGAAAGTTAACATAGACTGAAAACATCCTGTGCCTTACAGTTTATTTACATACACGGAGGGATTTGACACATGCAGCTGCACACACGGACGTGCATCTTTTCACCCACTAGAAACCTATTATATTATATTATCTCGGGAGATGTCTGAGCTGTATCTGAAAAGCTATAGCCATGATAAACATATAGATATGATATAGATAGAGATAATTCATTCCATGGCAAACACTTTTTTTGAGGCAGCATTAGGTAATTTACAGAAGATATAGAGTCTAGATAGAACACATGTCTCTGAAGCTATGAAATTGCAATAGATATGCTTACACCGCCTGGTAAGCTTCTAAAGTGGGTTTAGAGTTAGAAGACTCCAGCTGATGGGTATGTTCAGATGGTCCTTTTCAGGCAGGCCGTGGTAGGAAGAAAAGCTGAGGAGCTCTCAGCATAGCTGGGAAAGGAGCCAGCCTGCTTCCCAAAAGCAATTTGCAAGGAAAAAAAAAAATACTGAGCACGTGAAAATCCATATTTCAAAGGTTAACTAATGTAATGAGTGCTCCGAAAGGCCAAAGCGAGTGGGGTGAGGTCTATTTAAGCATTGCACGGGTCCTTCTCTCTTTAGTGAGTTTGGACTAAGATCAGATGCTCGTGGAATTGCTGCCTCTTGTTTAATTTCTCAGTTCACTGGACAGTGACCTGATAAACTGGTCACTAAATATAGCCACCGTAAAGGTGTGCTCGAACCACTGAGCCCGTGTGTTTGTCCGAAGGAAAAAAAAATGCCAGTCATGAAAATCTGTCTGGTTGCACTGCTTTAATCTAATTTTTTTTTTAAACTTTTTCTTGATGCTTCACTCGAATGACGTTGCAGATCATCGTGCATGAACTAACTGATATATGTATATGTAGATTTTTTGTCTGCCACTACTACCTCTGATACCCCAAACGAGTCTTTTCCTATAGAATCAATGACAAAAAGAATGCTATTAATAGCAACGAAAGCAGGAGCGAGCCTCTAACTGTTTTATAACTCTTTCTGTGTCGTTCTCAAACTATCTGAAACGGCCTTTATGAGCTGCATAAAATGCCTAACTAAAAATAATAGAGAAATAGGAATCCATTTTTCTTTCCGATTCCCTGAAGTAAAGCCACTGCAAATAATTTGTTTATACTGGAGACTATATACAAGGCCTATGAAGCAATATGTATATCTAAAATCGACATGCCTTTTGGTTTTTGAGCTGTTATAGAGCTTTTACTGTGGGGGTCTGGTCTGGCAGTAGGAAATGATCTGTAATAAAAACAGTGAAACACGATTGTGTCTTATTCCATACACTGAGGTCATAAAATTGGCAATTGCCCAGTAGTTAGCACTTGGTAATATATTAGGATACCCGATCTTATTGTTTAGCAGCTCCAGACAACTTAAATATCCCCCCCTCAACCCTAATGGTTTGATTCTCCAGATATGTTGTAAATAAACAGCGTTTTTTATTACTTAACTGACATGTATTGTAACTACCTAAATAGCTGGCATATGTGCATCACAGAACCCTATTATTTGCCCGAATTGGTTTTGCAATTGATTGAGTGGCAATGGGAGGCTGTGAAGTCGTATCTGCTCGACGAGGGTGTGTAATCAATTAGTCTGCTCCTCTGAAACATGCCCCCTGGACTGCCAAGGACTCTACCACCAGCAAACTCCCAGAGTTTGGGAGGATATTTCTATAAGGAAATGCGTGGTGCGGCCGATTCCGAGAGGAAGCAGCAGTAGCAGCTGTCAGCTCTGATTAACTCCTGCATAAAACATACCTTAAGTACGGTTTGTTATCAATTACTTGCAGAAATGAAACAACTGGGGGGAAAAAAAATGCAGAGAGACTCCCTATAAATTAAAGTGATCGGTTGATTGATTAGGGCACCTGCCGTAAATCATAACAGTTCCATACAATTATGAGGGAGCTGGTTAAGTTCATTTGTAAACAACGTTCATGTCACGGGGGAATTGCTCTCATTTTTAATTTAGTCCTTTTTTTTTGTTTCTTTCTGAGTGTGTCTGGTTGCTATTATAGGAGTTCGTTCTAATCCCCTTGGTTACGCTTAAAATAGCCTCCTCAGTTTCTCAGAAAAAAATAAATATTTCAGTTTCTCGTGGACAGAATAACCTCTTCTTATTTTGTTTAGTTTCGCTTCATGGTTTTGTGATATCCCCCTCCCCCCGACTACCTTTAAATATGTGTTACACTAACTAGATCAGCTTTATCGAGGGGTGGGAGAGTTCCTCCTACTTTACGGACAGCACAATATGAACAGGGTGGTGAATGCCACGGTTAGACCAGATTTTCTTTTTTTTTTTCCCTGATGTTCATTTTTCTGAAGGAGAAGACTCATTTTATTTCATAAACCAGACTTAATAAAACCTCAAAGCAATAAAAAAGCTGTCTTCTGGTTGCTGTATCCTCCAGCCTTGAGACTTATTTAAGACAGCAACTCCTTTCGTCTAGTGAATTTATTCCTGGCTCATCTTAGCAGTAATGGAAACATTAGCCAAAAAAAAAAAAAAAAAAATAAATTTTCCTTATTTTTTTTTTTTTTCCCCCTCCAGAAAGGCGCTGTCCGTTGTACAAAAGGCATCGGGGGGCTCTGGGTGAGACACAGGCTCAAACCCGAAAGTTGCCAGGTGCTTGCCAATACGTATTTTTTTTTCTTTCCCAATAATCAAACCCTGCATAGAGGCTGTACTGCACCACCCTTCTCTCCATCCATCATTCATGGAGCAGTTTCCTAGAGGTTGGGGGAGCAGCACCCTTTAGGTTGCTGGAGGTAGCCAGAATTTCAAAATTCCCTTTCATTTTGCTATTTTGTGCATGTTAGAGAGACTGTGGTTACCCTGTACTCCTTCGTGGCATGACGGTTTCTCCCTCCCTCTTCCCCTTTTTCTTTCTGCAGTTCCGGTTCCTCCCAAATCTGTTACTTCTTTGATGATGAATAAAGATGGCTTCCTGGGTGGAATTTCAGTCAATACCGGAGAGGTGTTTTGCTCTGTACCTGGCCGCTTGTCTTTGCTTAGTTCAACTTCAAAGTATAAAGTAACTGTGGGAGAAGTTCAAAGACGTCTTTCTCCTCCAGAGTGTCTGAATGCATCCCTCCTGGGAGGAGTACTTAGAAGGTAAGAGGTTGGGGCGAGTGGGTGAACATGCCCAGGTGTGGGCATCCATCTGCAGCAGAAATGTTTGGTCAATGGTGAAGATGGTTGCGAATACGCTTTGATCTTATTGTCATAGCATATATGTGTAATATTCAGGGTATGGCGAAAATATGCTGTATACAGACATCAAGATGAAATGTGTGGAGACTGGAGAAAAGAGTTAGCCTTGTATGCTTTCAATCAAAGCATCCCAAAATGTAGGAGTTGAGACAAGACATTTTTTCACTCTTGTACCTGCATGCACTTTCTGTCTGTTCTCCTTCTCCTCACACTTCTCTCTTAGCAAATGGGGAAATTAAAATGCCGTGATGGCCATGCTGCAGTTAGATGTTGCAGGATGAACTGGATGTATTTCAGGACTTGATGTATTTCTAGGGATTTCCTAGATAAATCCGTGAGGCTCCTTGATAAGGCAATTAACATGGTGTCTCACAAGACATTGTTGAAATTGGCAGGGGGTTAACACCCTAGGTAGGTAAGTACTTGACTAAAGAAAAGCCATCAACAGATAGCTTTGAAAGTCACAAACTCAGTGCTTCATCTAGAGAAGGTCCCTAGAGGAATTACTCAGAGTTGGTCTTGAGGCCTTTGCTGTTTAATATTTGTGCGAATCACCCACTAATGTCCTGGCGGATTTTGCTAAAGACCTCAAAATAGTTGGTGTTACTGATACTAAGGGGAAAAAGGAGTGGGGGGCAACCTGGGGCCTGGTTACCACTCCATCAAATGGAGTTAGAGATTGTGCATTAGGTACCAGCAATAAGAATTTAAGCTCTGAGGTCATCAGCTGGAAAGATTATCAGGGAGAAAGGTCTTTATCTTCCTGACAGTGACTGGAGGACTTTAAGGGGTCAGTATGACTTGTCTGTAAGAAAGGTGACTCATTTTTTTTTATATGTGAGGGAGCCAGACTGGAAAATAAAGCATAACTTTGAGACAGAAACACATTCAATGAATTTGGCCCTGAATACATTTCAGATCATGTTTAAAAGTTGCTAATCATAGAGAGGGAAATATCTTGCCATCTCCCATCTCCTGTAGCAGCAATTGGGCAACGTTGACTCCCAGGTGTTTTAAAATGAAGTTGTTTGGTTGCTTGTCTTTTTTTTTCTTTAATGCAAAAAAATAAAAAAAAAAAATCTGTGGTGATGTCAGGGGGTCTAGCTCCATGACTGGAGAGGAGAGGGAAAGTCCTGCTACATGCAGTCAGTCACTGCAAAAATACACGTGAGAATTAGGATCTCCTAAAATAGATGCTGTTCCACGTGAGTATCTGTAATCAAAGCTTAGCTGTGATCCTTGCCAGTGAGAGCAGCAGAGATTTTTTACTTACAGATGCTAACCTGCCTGCTCATTCTGTACAGCTACAAATGGAGCAGGGAGAACATCTGAGTGATACACTGTAGAAAATATAATTATCAAGGTAAAGAAACATCATTACCGACCTTCAGTGGATTTCTGGAGGTGGCCCAAGCCATAATCATTGGCTGCTGCTGACTTCAGTTCCTATCTTGGATCTAAATTTTAGACAAGCTTTTGGTTCAGGGCAGATAAAATATAGAAAGCTACTCTCTTACAATTCTACCATCTAGCCCTATTTACTTTAATATAAAATAGTGGGATGCCAGTCTGGCTTCTCTGTCCTTTCTGGTTTCCTTTTGCTAGGTGTAACAGTTAATTCTTAAACAATTTTAAAGTAAGAACTAAGAGGTATTTGAGCTAGACCCTAATCTTAGGTGCCAAAACTCTTCCTGATTTCGCAGGTGGCAAGATTTCATCCCTGGGGGTTTACATATGTATAGGCGTCTGAACAATAGCTTTGCATTTCCCAGCTATAGCTTCACTCATCCTTTTATTGCCCTTATCAGTAACCTCCGACAGATATTCAAGTCTCCCTCTAGGCACTCAATTCCCTCTCTATAACGCACCCTGCCTTCAGGTGAGCTCTTCCTCTCAGCATTGCCTTTCCGCACAAGAACACACACATAAGCACGAAATAGTTCCTGAAGTCTCACAAATATTTTCCTCCTTTTCTATTTATCCACAGGCACACAGGTTCTCCCTTCAAGACTTTTAGACTTCCCCCCCCCCCATTCTGGCTCTTTCCTGGAATAACTGAGGATTTAATTCTCCTCCTCTACCTTTGCCCATCTCACTCCATCTTAATACGGTTTAGTGTCATACAGCGGGAACCCATTTGCTCTCTAGATCAGAACCCTGTACATTAATTATTGCTATCTGGCATTGTTTGATTTCCCTGGATAAAATAAGGAGAAAAGTGGGTTCATCCCCTTTCCCACCCCTGGGAGAAATTGAGCAAATCTCCGCAAACCCGAGAAGAAATCAACACACTCAGAAGTCCTTAACGTCGAGTGAAAACCCTCCCAGGCTCCACTGACTGCACAGACTAAACGTTTCTTCCAGGACCACTGCGGGGTTAATCACAATTGTTCATTTCTTTGCAATTCTAGAGCCAAATCGAAAAACGGGGGGAGATCTTTGCGAGAAAGGCTAGAAAAAATCGGTTTGAATTTACCAGCCGGCAGGCGTAAGGCCGCAAATGTCACTTTACTCACCTCCCTGGTGGAAGGTAAGCAGAGGGTCGCAGCTCCCTTCACACCCCTGACTGCTCTGAACTCGTGTCTGACATTTTACCAACCAACCAGAAAAAAAAAAAAAAAAAAATCCAAAACAAACCCAGAGCTTTCGGGATCAGGTGGGAAAACCTTGCAGAGGTGAAATTCAGGGCGGGTTGGGATGAACACCGGCACGGTTAAGGATGCTATTCCCGAAAATAAAGTCACTGGCTGGAGGGTCATTGATCCTTTTTGGTGGCAAGAATGATTTGTGTGTGTGTGTGTGATTCTTCAGGGCAGTCCCATTCCTCATCGTTATTAATTTCCAGCCTATGCTCTCCTACTCCATGGCTGCTCCATCCTCCCTCTAATTCGCTCCTTTCGAGTTTATTTATGGTCACTACAGGATGCTCAATTAGGAAAAATAATATAGATTTAAAATTTATTTTTTTTTAAAAAGAAATCAGGACAATTTTAGAACTGAACAAAGAGACAAGCTATTCCCAAGGAAGTAGAGAGGGGAGGGGAGACAAGTTTCACCTCAGTTCCAGTCAACTCCTGTTATTTTGGTGTTCGGCTTATTTCTTTGATTTATTGTCACTGTATTGAAAAGTAAAATTTAGAGCCACTAATATGTTTAGGATGTGTGCGTGTTTATGCTAAGAGAAGCTGGACCTTCTCCAAAAAACATAAGCGGAATAGTATGGATGCAGTTATGGATTATATGTATCTACATTGCACATACACACCGAGAGGCGTAAATAATCCACTTATCTCTTCTGCATAGAAGCATGCATAAACATTTGAGCTTAGATATTAACTTTTCAACTCTTGAGTTCTGTGAGCGATAAGGCCTTCCCGCATGCAGAGCTGAAGGCAGGCTCCCAAAAAGATGGGGGCTGATAGAAATGAGTTTCTCCTGTCCCCCGTATATAGGTTATGCCGAGTGTGCAAAGCACAGCGCAGGTTGCACGTATAGGGTCGCGCTATAGGAGCATTTCGGGTATGACAACTACCCTTTAACATGGGGATTAGGGCAGTTTCCCCCCCTCTGAGTGTGTGAAAACTGCTGCACTCTACTCACAGCAGAATCAACCCCTCCAAGAGGGTTCTAAAGCCTGGGAGGTTGCACAGGGATGCTGTGTCTAGTAAGGTACACATTCCCCTCCTCTCCCCTGATTTCCTTACAAACCAACAGTTTAACCTCCAGAGAGCTCTCTCCTTTTGGAAGAAGCTGCATCTGATGGAGATTTATATTTTTTTCCTTGCCGCTAGCCCAGGTTTTAGCCTTGATGCTATTTGTATCACCGGCAGCAGAAGCGCTTCGGACAGTCCCGGCCGGGATTCCCGGAGCGCTGCCCGGGGACGCCCTGCCCGGAGCGGGGTGACCTCGGTGGGGACTCCCCGGGCTCCGACGGCTGCCCTCACTTTCATTAAGAGGTTTGGTGATTAACGAGAAGCCTTAGAAAGGAGAAGATGACGGTGGAAAGCAAGTCGTGATCGTTTAAAAAAAAAAAAAAAAGTGGTCTCGGAGTTATTAGACCTATCTGTTTTGCGTGTTGGAAATCTTCCTCCTGGTCCCTCAGGCGATGCTTTAAAGGTTTTAATGCTTTATTCTAGAGGGGCTGAGCTATAATCTGGTGGAATCCTCCTAGAGTCGGAGAGATTGGGGTTTTTTTCCTTCTCTTTTCCTCCTTTCTTCAGCTACTGTTTTCTCGTGGCATAAAGTACATCAGTAGGACTTGGATGACACGAAGCTCTGGAGGCAACAAACCTGAAACGAGGCAAGCAGGAAAAGTGACAATTAGAAGAGTTAGAATAATAATTATTTTTTTCACAGAAAAGGTTGCCATTAGTTGCTATCTTCCCACCGGGCAGAGAGGAGTTCCTGTTGCATGCTGGTCAGTTAAGAAAGCAGACTAATAATTTCCATGGGAAGAAAGGCAGTTCTCTCCATCATTTTACAGATGTGATAATCGTGTTAACGATATTAAGTGCTCTGTGTGTATAAACAAGTGTGTATCTAACGTTCCACAAATAATTGACGTTAATATTAACATTATATCCACATCTGTACATTTTGGACAGCGT
>NW_010110094.1:44429-47634 GCF_000699245.1 Pterocles gutturalis | reverse complement strand
TTTTTTTTTTTGTTTTGGCCCAGTTTATTTGGAAGTGTGTGTGTGTGGGTATGTTATGTGTGTATGTATGTATACGCGTGTGTACTTTTCCCACAGTTCTGCACGACCAGCACAAGCGCATTGTAGCAAAGACAAATCCCATCAGCTGAAAATCTTTCCCGTCAACTTACTTCTATACCTGCAGCCTGTCCCTAAGGTCCAAGGGATGTTATAAAGTTCCTAAACCCGGCCCGAAGGAGCTGCTCCCCCCCGCCGTGGGCTGTCGCACGGCTGGTCGGAGCCAGCCCAGGCCGGGCTCGGCGGTGGCCGGAGGTGTTAATGTCCCCATGTCCTTCCCTCCAGGTGAAGCCGTCCATTTAGCTCGGGATTTTGGGTACATCTGCGAAACGGAATTCCCAGCCAAAGCTGTTTCTGAGTACCTGAACAGACAGCACACGGACCCCAGCGACCTCCACTCCAGGAAAAACATGCTGCTTGCTACAAAGTGAGTGCCAAGTTGACTGTCCCCAATTCTGCCCCCCGTACCCCCTCCCCGAAAATATCCCACCCCTCCTTAAATCCTTCTTCTGAGCTCGTTTTGAAGGCAGGTGGAGTTTCCAGTCCTCGTATTACACCTGCCCCGCGGGGAGGAAGGATGCTCCTCTCACCCTATGGGCAGGGTCTGTCCCTATAGAAGATGTAGATGACTGGCCCCTAGCTACTGTACATTGTTTCCAAGACACCTCCTAGTTCAAAACTCTGTGTGGAAAGGGGATCAACAATCTATATGTTGCTTCCACAGCATGTCTGTGTGTCCCTCCTGCTTGCTCAGGCATACCTGTTTGTCTGCTGCCAAAATGCAGTGTCGTTTCCATATGGTTTAATTAAAAAAAAAAAAGAAAACAAACAAAATAACGAAAAAAAAAAAAGAAAAAGAAAAAAAGAAAAAAAAAAGTCCACCACCATGTACTGCTAATGATCCTCAATTTGGTCCCCCCAGCCCATCTCTCCCTTGGGATTTTCTCGGTAGATGTGCTGTGTCAGATAGTGTGCAGTTAGTTGGCTATGCATCTCAGGCAGCTAACTGGGTGCTTCATAGTTTACTCAGGTCCTCGGTGGTGGGTGCTGTGTCTCCACACATCTCTATGAGGCAAAAAAAAGGGAAAAAAAAAAAAAAGAAAGAAAAATTAAAGAAAATAGCAGCCCAAACAGCTCTCATTTATTTCATGCTCTGGGATGTGGCTCGCCTCCGATGACAGTGTAATTTAAAGAAATATATGGAGGGTTGAAAAATCATTTGCTCAAATTTGTCCAGATGTTTTTTAGACGTGATTGGAATTTGATTGCCCTTTTCCGCAGGGTCAGAAGATATTAATGTCCCAGAACTTTAATTGCTCACAGACCCTGCTTTGCTCTTTGAAGATGTAAAATGTTGGACTCATTACTGTTTGTTCTCCAAATTCAAAGTTTCCTCTCTTGCACCTTCCTAATGGATAATATACATAGAAGTAGACCTTTATCTTTCCACACCCTCTGAAACCTTTAACCCACTGGGAATTTCTGAGAATTTCAGAGGATGAGAGCTGAACGCCTTTTTTAAAGGTTTCTTTTTTTCTTTCTTTATTTCCTTTTTTTTTTTTTTTTTTTTTTTAATACTGACCTTTTTTTCTCCAGTCCCTGGGTAGGTATCTCTCTCAAATAAACTGTTCCGTTGGGAACCCCATCAGCCCCCAGAGTTTCTACATTCCTTGGGCACCTGGTGACTTGAAGGCCTTTAGGACCAGAGCGATGCAAAAGAAAGTGGGGAGAGTATTAATTCTAAAAATCAAATTTCATTTTTCAAAGGCATGGGCAAACAAACAAGAGCCAGTTGTCAACTCTGATGTGTTAACTGGGATGCCACCCCCCAAAACAAAATAAGAAATACTAGCTTTGCTTCTCATGCAGTGAATAAGCCAGCATGGAGTCCCAAAGTCTTGATCTTTCTCAACAAGGTGGCCCAGCCTGAGCAGTCCTGGAGGAGGGACGCTTCCCTGCACCATGACCCTGTGCCACCCAGTAGGGCTCGGTGCATGGTTGTGCATTCCTCCAGAACAACATTTATGGGAGCTGCTTTGGGACAAGGTCAGACTTCCAGGAAGATGGGTGGTTGGTAGACCCATGGCACATCTCCCTTCCAGCCTGGTTATTTCTAGAGCCACCAAGCATGGCTGGGTCTCCACAGTGCTTCAGAAGCATCCTTGTGGCTTCCGGAGATGTTTCCGTCTCCAGATTGAATGTTATCCTGCAACTTCAGAAATCTCTCTCCTAAGGAATATCATCCTTCTTCGGGACATGGTTTAGTGGGTTAGGTGGTGTTGGGTTGAGGGTTGGACTTGATGATCCTTGAGGTCTTTTCCAACCTTAATGATTCTATGATTCTCTGATCCTGAGCAGGGAGCTGCTGGCTCACACTGTCAGTCCCCAAGCACTGCTGGAGGAAAGCAAGTTGGCCAAAAGGTCCTATCCTGGGTCTTGGGATCAGCTTTGGCCTGAACCTGCCCCTTCCTTCAAACTTGGTTGTCTCTGAAAAGTGTGGGATGAGCCTAACCATGACTTTTTTTCTCTCTCTTGTCCTCTCTTTGCCTTTCTTTCTTCTGCGCAGGCAACTATGTAAAGAATTTACAGATCTCTTGGCCCAGGACAGGACGCCGATTGGAAACAGCCGGCCCACACCAATTTTGGAACCGGGCATTCAGAGCTGCTTGACTCACTTCAGCCTCATCACTCACGGCTTTGGGGCCCCAGCTATCTGCGCTGCCCTCACAGCCCTTCAAAACTACCTGACTGAAGCTCTCAAAGGCATGGACAAGATGTTCTTGAACAACAACACTGCTAACAGGCACACATCTGGCGAAGGACCAGGTAGTAAAACTGGAGACAAGGAAGAGAAACACAGAAAATGAGAGAGAGAGAGAGAGAGAGGAAAGAGGAAAAAAATAAAAAAAGAAAGAAAGGAAAAGAGAAAAGTTAAATAAATAAAAGGAGAAAAAAGAGAGAATCTTTTAAAACAAAACCTTCTTAAGTTTAGCTTTAAAAATATTGGATTGGGCTTTGGAAGAATTCTATTAGGTAGGACAAAATAATAATAATAATAAAAATAATAAAAGAAAGACAATAATTTAAGATCAGAGGAGCACAATGGTGCAAGACCAGTGGTTCAGAGTCTCTTGCCAGGAACATATGA
>NW_010110094.1:38949-44407 GCF_000699245.1 Pterocles gutturalis | reverse complement strand
ACTTCTGTTCTTTCACATTTTTTAAATAATGATTTTGGGGAGGGTGGGGGGAATATAATAATAATTAATAATAATAATAAAAGAAAGAAATGAATAACTTATTGGAAGAAATTGGAGAAACATTTTTGGTGTCAGTGCTTTGATTTCTTGAGCTGCACGGTCTGTCTTGCTACTTTTTTTTTTTTTTTGTGAACAACGTCCTGTCTCCACCTTAGCTAAAATGATCTTCCAGAGCATTCCTTCCTGAGCAACCCCATCACTTCATTTCCACAACTTTTCCCATCTCATCTCACCACCCTGGTTCTGTCTAGACAAGGAAAGGAGGGGAAGCGAGCACACAGACCCCTCACAAAGTCCCCAACACCAGCCTCTTCGAGCTGCGTTCGTGGCAGCACCTTAACATTAGATGCCATTAGATGGGAAGTTTCAAGTCGCAGTATCTCAGTCGAATTAACTAACTCTATTTTTTAAGAACTTCTTTTTTATTTTCCTGGTCTAGACAGACTCTCTGTTTAGATTACCAGCGTTTACAGGTGTGTGTGGGCGCGTGCATGCGTATGTGTGTGCATATGTGTATGCACACATATAGCTTGAGAGGGGTGCGTGTGTATCCTGTGTAGGTTTGTGTGTATATATATATGCATATATCTGGATATACACATATATATATTTAATATGTGTGTCTAGCCACACAGATTCATGCATGCAAACATACCTTTGTAATTTAGTACTTGCCTTGGATGGTAAAATGCTTTGTCTATACTGGGTTGCAAAACTGGAAAGTAAGGTCTGGTAAAATGTCAGCGCTATCTGAGTTCTTAATTTTCGGAGATCTCCTCTTTTTCTCCAGGGAGTTTTATATTCCTAACTATGCCAATGTTTCAGTCCTTAATTTCCTTGAGTAGAGTGTGTGAGAGAGATCTCCCCCCCCCATTTTTAAAGAACTGTTAACAACAGCAAGAAATGAGTGATATGAGTATGTAATTCTTTCTCAGGAGTATGCACTATTTTATTTTCTTCTGTTTCCTAAAGCTTTGCCCGCTTGGCTTATGAGCTTCTTCAAAGAGGACTAGAGATCCCTACACAATATATCAGGTACAGAGAAAAAAAATCCACAATTCTGATATTCTGATACTTTTCTTTTTTCTTTTTTTTTTTTTTTTCTTTTTCAAATCAAAGCCAGTTGTTTTGGAATTCTGTAGGTGCACTTCTTTAAAGAAGCTCAAAGGGAATAATTTGAATGAGAGGAAAAACATAGAAGTTGAAATCGAGGTGTAACATTGCAAAGAAAATAAGAGCTGTGTTGAATGTTACTGCACTTGCTTGGCACTAGGGTTTTGTACCCAGGGAGGAAAGAGTTGCCACGTGAGCTGGCTCCTCGTGATGGGAGTGGGGAGGGTTTGCCAGGAAATATCCTGATTTCTGAGTGCAGTCTGAGGAAATCTGTTTCTCTTAGAAAGCTTTTTTTAAAAAAAAAATTGTCTTGTGACTCTTGGTTTAGAACAAGTCGGTGTGGTAGGGGGGGCAAAAAAACTGAACTCCAATGTTTTTCTCCGTGGTTTGGTGTGTGACAGGATGTCTTATGCATATGATTTGGGAGGGGGCTGGAGGGGGAATCTGATTTATTTCTTTTTTTTTTTTTTAACATACATTTCTTTGTCTTCTATGGTAAAAAATAATGCTGAAGTGTAAGCGGATGAATTTCTATTTGGATTCTGCCATATTGGGTAATTGCATGTGTTTCTCAGTGTGGGCAGAGTTCGTGCACTAACACATCTTTTTGCTTATGTCAGAGAAGTTCCTGGGTGTGGGTAAACCTCCTGGAGTCACTGGCAAAATTCCAGTGGGGTCAGGCCTCCCCCCAGGATCCCTTTTAAAGTTGCAGGAATAAATCCCACCAACCCAAGCAGGCACACCTGAACTCAAAACAAGGAGAGGGAGATGAGAAAAGAGAAGCCTTAGCCTTGTTTTAGTTTCTAGCTACCTTCCAAAGTGGATGGTGGGGGAGAAATAATTCAGCAATACTCTCTGCACTCCCCAACAAAATTTTCTTAAAACAAACAAAAAAACCCAAATGAGCCTCTTGATTTTCACCCTTAGTTTCCTAGCTACTTGAGAAATGGCTACAGATGAGGGTCTGCTCTGCTTTTCAAATCTTCATGCAGCAAGCGACGGTCTTGGCTTTTTGTCCCCTGCCTGTGAGCTGGACATGTGTGTGACAATAGACACCCAGGAATCATCCAGCACCAAGGAGTACTGACCCGTCTAGAGCTGCTCCTCGGTCATGTATCTTGGGTTCTTCTGAGGCTGTGGGGGTCCTCACATGAGAAAAGGGGGAAACTGAGGCAGGCAGCCTTCTCCATGGGTGAGCTGGAGGAAACCTTCAACACTGGCAGGTCCCTGGCAGTGGGTTTGGTGATTGGCACCTCCCTGTGGATGTCACCAGAGGAGCTGCGGATCTCTGGGTGATGTAGATCTCAGAGAACCCCCACCTATAAGTTGGGGACCCCCAGGTTGAAGAGCAGCCCCCAGTCAGCCCCTGGTCCTCCAACGCCCACCCCTTGCCAACCACCCCCAATTTCAGCAGGCTCCTGGGGAAGAAGAACCTAAGCTCCAGCACAGGGAATGCCCAAGCAGGGATGCGCGGGACAGGGAAAGGGTACGTGTGTGTGTATCTGGGGAGGAATGAGTGGCATCACCTGAAAGTACATCACCCTTCTCTGCCCCGTGAGACTATTCTTTTTTTTGAAGCTGAGCACAAAGTTTTAAATGTTGCTCTGCCTGCTCCCTGCAAACAGACTTCATGAGGAGCCCATGGGTCCAGCCCACCACTATCACCCAGCCCAGTGGAGCTCCTGGGTGTGGGGACACAGCAAATAAGCTCCCAGCCTCCCATCTCCCCACCTGCACATGCAGGGACACGGGGACCTGCTCCTGGCTGCCCCAGAGCTTCCAGTTAATGACTTTGGGAAGAGTCTATGATTCTACTATTCTATGATTCTGTGGTGGGGATGGTCCTTCTTCATCCTTGGGGGAATGGTGGGGATGCTCCTTTTAACTGTAGAAGACAATATCCCACCACCACCACGAGTTAATGAGGAGAGGGAACTGCTTGCAGCTTCTTGGGGAAAGATGAGCACGCACATGCACATGCATGTGTAAGGGCCTGATCCTGCTGCTGAAATCTCCCCTAGGCACAGGTTTAGTCACCTGAACCAGGACCTAAGCCTTAAGAAGGTTGAGGGAAGAGTTTCAGTTGACTCCTGGCAACTTTGGATCTGCCCCTCGTGCCTCCTACCTGGAAGAGACAGACCACAAAAGCCAGGCTGGGCTTCATTCAGGCAAAATAAAACAAAATGTGAAATTCACATTGATTTTGATGGGGCTCCCCTCATTTGCTCCCCAAAATATAGAGAAAAAATCCAGGAGGTTCCTGATTTAAATGCAAACAGGGAGAAAACATGGCATAAGAATATTTCTATCTCTGTTCTTTCCAGCCTAGTGCTGGTCCCCCAGGGAAATATCCATTGCCTGGGGGCTCCTAGCAGTGCTGAGGACTGAGTTCCCCCAGAAACTAAACCCATCCTCCCTCTAGAAGGCATTTTCCTGCTCCCCTGCTCTTTCCCAACCCGACTACTTGTGTTGGTGGGGCACCTCAGACGTTTATCTGATAATTGAGTTATTAAAAGATTTAGTTTCCTCAGGATCATAAATCAATAAACAGGAGGATTAACACAGCAGCTTTGTTTTTTTAACTCAAGGGAAAAAGTTTGAGGAGAGACCATGAAAAGTTTGTTTTCAAACTAAACAGGTGGGTTGCTGTAAATTTTATTTAATTCTTCTCCCGTTTTTGTTTTTTTTTTTTTTTTTTTTAATAACAATTCTCTCTTTTCCTTTGGAAAGATCTTTGTTTTCCTATGCTCCCTGACTTTTACTATTTTTTTTTTCCTGGTTGTTATTCACACAAAGTGTGAAGGAAACAAGAAGCCAATTTGATGGGAATCCTTTTACAACCCGAAGATTTATTGAAAATCGGGTCGTGTCTTGTCCCACCTAATAGAAATTCTCTGTGAGAAGCTGTTTCAAGTCCCTTTACATCCCAGTCCAACCTCCCCCCAGATCCCCAAATTTCCATTTGGGGCTGGGAGGAGGTGGGGGGAGGATGGTTTTAAGACCTGTAGCTGTGCCCAAAGGGCTTATTCCCTTCCCCTGCTCATCTCTTTCTGACCCGGTTTATCACATAGACCTGTTCGGCTCAGTTTTAATACATTTCTCGGAGAATTTGGTGCTCGTTTCAGCTGCCGGTAAGCATTTGCCAGATCGATCCGGCCAAACTCCCCCTTCCCCTCCGGCTTCCCTGTGTGAGAGAGACCGCAGGCTTTTTACAAATAGTCTATTTTCTTATACAAAGGGAACAAATGAAAAAGAAAAAAAATGTCCCCAAACACACTGGCAAACGCCTGAATACTTCGAAAGAGACGAAACATTGTGTACCAGCGAGAAATAAAGGAAAAAAAAACCCGAACGACCCCAAACAAATGTAAAGCTGTGAAAAAGCGAATGAGAAACTGGAAAGATGAAAGAATTTTTTTTAAAAAAATATCTCCTTTTATGCCCCAAACGATCCCTTTCACCTCCTCTTCTTGAAAAATCTGACCATGCAGTGAGAAATATCAGTTTATCGACTCTTCCTGTAGAAGAAATGCGGAGAGGCATTCAGTATTGAGTTTGTATATATTTATTTATGCTTAATTTAACGGGAATGTGTAAATATGGCGAGCAAGTAGTTTTTGGGTTATTTATCTGTGAATCTATACCTCTGTGAATGGGTGGGGGAATTTAAAAGAATTAAAAACAAAAAAAAAAAAAAAAAAAAAAAAAAAAGAAAAAATCAAAGAAAAAAGAAAAAAACAAAATCAACAAAAAAAATCCCGCTTGACTAGGTAGTATCCTATCTGAATCTTTTCTGTTCTTTATAGACAAGCTGTTATGGTAATGGGTAGAAATTGGTTTCTTGTCCAGTGATGACCTGATTTACATAAATAATAAGAATTAAAAAAAAAAGAGATTGTTGTGTTTTGTTGTATTTTCCTCTTCAGTTTTTTTGAATGTTGGTGCTGCTTCGATTCTGCAGACGGATTTACTTATAAACGCCAAGAAGTCTTTATTTTCCCAATCTAGGCTTTGGGGAAATTCAGGACATGTCTCTACATTAAAAAAAAAAAAAAAAAAGACAATAAATATTGCTTCTCAGAAATGTTGGTATTTTATTTCTGTCTGACTCAAAACTGTCCATATTTTTACCACTCTCACCTCTTCATTCTAAGCAGACCTATAATAAACCTCATGTCATGTTAACGTGAGCTTTCGTTTCATTTTGCTTTGACCAGCTGAATTAGGACTAAATCTTCTTTTTCTTTACAAAATATGAGCCATTAAAAGAAAATGTTATGTAAGC
>NW_010110094.1:37512-38909 GCF_000699245.1 Pterocles gutturalis | reverse complement strand
CTGTGTTACTGTTACTGTACTTTTCACTGATGTATACGTGGATGTGTGTATATGTATATGTATAGATATACTCCTATACAGATCGGGAGTGATGTTAGTATGCACAGCGCGGGATTATTTTCTACCTTTAGGTCTGCAGTTGCAGCATCAGTAATTAGCAAAAGGAAATATTCAAACCCAAATAACTTCTTCCTCCCCCTCCGCTCCCTTCCCAAATCTTTATTTAGGTTTGTAATCGACACTGACGAGGAAGAATTGAGGGGAGATCCGCATCCACGGGGCTAACCCGGAGCCACTCCGGAGTGACTCGGGGTTTACCCTGCGGTTGAGTGAAGGAGGAGGAAGGGCAGAGTAGGGCCTCAGGATTTTTTCTTTTTTTTTTTTTTATTTTTTTCCTTTTTTAAGTTTTTTTCCTTTTCAGAGTTATTATAGAAAGTACCATTTTATTTTTATTTTTTTGTTTTTTGCCTGTAAATTCGAGGCTGGAAAGGACTGTCGGTTTAACCCTCTGCACATTCACCCTGAAAACAAACACGCACGTGTGCTCAAACAGGGAGCCCTGAGGGTGGAAACCGGTTTAAAGCGTCGCATTTACTGCGGTGAACTATTTTAGTTAAATACTCGCTCTGAAGACTTGTCTGGGTTGGGTTTTATCTGTTGTTTTTTAAGGAGAGAGGTAGTTTAAGAGGGCAGACGGAGAGATGCAGGAGGATGGAACAGGCGGTGGATGGTTTTTGCAATTTAATATTTCTCTCAGAGGGTGGTGAGGGAATAGCAAAAAAAAAAAAAAAAAAAATCCATCCCCACCTCCACCTCCCAAACTACCTCCCTTCTCCCTCTCCTTCCAGCTTGGACTACGGGAGCAGACTCAGCTGATCGCCCAAGGTGTCCAAAATAAATCAGCATCATCATCTTAATAATAAAAAAAAAAAACAGCCGAACAAAACCACATCGCAAACGACGAACCCCAAAAGTCTGTTTTATGAGGAAGCTTCCGAGGCTCGGCTGCCTCGGCTTCAGCCAGGCTTGGACTCAGCCGTGACCTACTTTCTCTCCGTGGTGTGACGGCAAAAACGCCCGGAGCGAGTTTGGGGGGCCCGGGATGGAGGACGGATGGAGGGAGGGGGGCTGCAGCACCCGGGGTTCGAGCAGGGGGAAAACGAGGTGGGGGGAGCAGCGGAGCTGCGAGAAAAGAGAAAAGGGAACCCTCCCCCCCACCTCCTTTCCTCCTTTTAACGGGGGTTTTGCGGGGACTCCCCCCCCAGCCCTCCACTCCCTAGCCCCTCGGAACGAGCTGCGGGCAGGTGTGGGGCGAGGGATGCCCTCGGGCAGGTAGTACTGCGAGTTCCAGTGACACTGGAGATGATTTCCAGAAGCCAGGTTGCACGCCGTGCTTT
>NW_010110094.1:0-37493 GCF_000699245.1 Pterocles gutturalis | reverse complement strand
TTTTGTTTTCTTTTGTTTTCTTTTGTTTTAGTCGCACCAATGATATTCTTTTTACCAGAGCATATGTTTTGCATGAAACCTTTCCCAACAGCTCTCGCAGTTCCCAGTGGAGTCTGGGAGGGTTGTTTGGGGGGGGGGGGAATCAGAAAGTTTTTTTATTGTCCAAGAACTATGCAACAGTTATGTAAAAAGAGGACAAAAAAATGCACCAGGGAAATCTCTTTTATAACTCAGTTTTTTTGAAGCACCCGCTTGTGGAAACCGAGGGCTCCCTTTAAACTGGGACCCGACGAGATGAGGAGGGGCTCACCCCGAGTTTCCCAGGCTCCTGGCGACAGTCTTGCAAATTCAAACCACATCTATGTATATATTGATAATAAAGTACAGGTAGCTGCTCTGGGAGCAGGGCTCCGGGAGGCTGCGGGTGTGCCCTGCCTCCCCCGGGGCCGGGGTCTCCTCCTGCTCCCCCCGGCTCGCAGCCAGAGGTGCCTGGGGGGTGGCTTGCACACCAGTGGTGTCAGGGAAGAAGAAATATTGCTGCTGATTTCCTCTCTCTACTGCATTTTCCCGTCTTTCTTTCTTCCCCTCTTTCTTTATTTCCTCCTTCCTCTCTTTCTTTCTTCATTTCTTAATTTCTAATTCTTTCTTCCTCTTTCTTCCTCCCTTCCTCTCTTCTTCTCTTCCTCTCTTTCTTTCTTTCTTCTTCTCTTCCTCTCTTCCCCCTCTAATTTTTTCATTCTCTTTCTTTCTCTCCTTTCTTCCTTCCTTCTTCCCTTCCTCCCTGCTTCTCCTTCTCTCCTCTCCCCTCTCTCTCTCCTGGTCTTTCTCCTCTTCTAACTTCTCCCCCAGCTAAGGTTAAAAATAAATGAACAGCAGCAGCACCATAGCTCATCAAACCTTCCCCTCCCCACCAGTCTGGTGTTATAACCTGCTTTCCCAGTCATGACCAGCGGGGACCTTCTCTCTGCTTCTCCTGCCTTGCCCCAGTCTCTTTTTTAAACTCCAGGTAGTTCTAGTTTCCATTACAAAACTTCATTTGGATTTATATAGTCATAAACATAATTTTTGTCTTTCATCCATTTGGGGTGAACTCTTTTCTTTCTTGCTTTTGCTTTTTTTCTCTTCCCCCCTCCTTTTCCCTCCCCACCTGCATGGTACAGCCCACATTTATATGAGACCTCATAAATAACATCTGGTGTCCCTATGATGGAACTAGTCAAATGTCTTAAACAATCCCCAGTACCAAGATATTCACCGAATTCCTTTGTTTTCTCTGTCTCTCTCGTAAACAGGCAGCCACACATATTTTTTTCCCTTGTAGCTGGACGTGTGTCTGTGGATGTGCACAGCTGTACCAGGACATTGTGTTACATCTCGTGTCACAACTGCGCGTAGCTCTGCTTCATCATGTGGAGTCGGTCCTACTCGCACACTACTACTGACTTTTATGAATTAAGGGGGGGGAAAAAAAAGCTAAAACTGCTCGGTTTTGCCGTCGGAATTAAACCCTTGCAACAGACTCCAGCTGGTGCAAAGGGCCGGTCCTCCCCGGCGCTCTGCCCCCTGCCCAGGGCTCTGCTCTCCGCACATCCCACCGACCCCTCCCCAGCCGGGCCCTGGGCCCGCTCCGGTGCCCCGGGGCTGCGGAGGAAGGGCTGCCCTGCGCCCTTAGAGCGAGTCATCCCTCTGCCTTTGAACGCTTTCTTGGGCGGGGGAGGCGGAGGGGAGGTGGGAGAAGGAGAAGAAGAAGAAGAAAATCTCTGGGGATCTACGAGTTAAAAGTATCCCTATACTATCTTCTTAATATGACGACAAAAAACCAAAAAACAAACAAACAAAAAAAACCACCACCACCAAAATCCACAAAATATAAAAAGCCAAAAGCTAAGAAAAAAAACAAACAAACAAACAAAAAAAAAACACCACCACCAAAACCCACAAAATATAAAAAGCCAAACCTAAGAAAAAAACAAACAGAATCTCACGCAACTACGAAATCACCGCAATTACTTTGGACCTTCCTCCAAACACCACTAAAATTACAGGAGAGTGTGTTCGCGTGGGTATTTCTCACACGAATATTCAAAGACAAGAATCCTTTTACCCTTCTCTGCCCCGGATCGCCCCGGATGGGGCAAATGAAAAAAAAAAAATCTCAACAACAAAAACCTCTCAAAAAACACCAAAAAAGGGCTGAACACTTGACAAGGTGTTTTTAAAGAGAAGGTAAGAACCATCCCGAGTTCCACTCGGTTCCCCAGCGCAGGGAGGTGCTATGCTGGTGATTATTAACGCTATTAATTAAATAAACAGCGGCGTGTGCGGAATAGCCTTCATCTGCTGACACCATGGGAGGAGGACGCTCTCCCCAGGTCGAGAGGGACATTTCCTTTAAAGAAGCAACGCTTGGTTCTTCCCAGGTGATAAATTAGTGCGTGTTGAGGTTTACAAAGAGCATCTGGGTACAATCGCAATTATATCCATAGTTTTACTTGCTTAAAAAGCCAAGGTGAATGAAATCCGTGTGAATATTTCTCTTCTTTGTAAAAATCCATCAAAGTACCAGGGGCGATCTTTTTGATCATGAAAACAGCACTAACAGTACTTTATCTCGCTTTTGGTGCACAGAGCATCACCTGACAGTCTTCGCTCTTGAAAAACTCCCGATGACTTAACGGAAAGCTGCTGTTTCCTGCAAAGAAAAAAAAAGAAAAAAAAAAAACCCCACAAAAAAACCCCTCACAAAAACCAACAAACCCAAAACCTGCAGGAGCAGTTCTTCCTAAAAGCTGTGAACAACGATCGGGACGAGAATAAGCCCCGGTCCCCCCTATGTTTTATTTCGGTGCAGAGTGGATCCTGTTTTATCTGGAGAGAGAAAAAAAAAAAAAAAAAAAAAAAAAAAAAAAAGGAGCTTGTTTCCAGCTCTGTATAGGAAATCACAGTACGATAACTGGGAACAATAGGAAGGGGTAGTAGTGGAAGAACTGTAAATGAAGCTAGAAAGCATTTTTTTTTTTTTAATAAATACTTTTCACGGAAATAGGCTAGATTTAAAAGTCTCTTTAAAATAGGTATGACTCTAGCAGGACGGAACGAGGTGAAATATTTAAAATCGAAAAGTTGTGGGTTTCAATATTAACATCTATTTGGCGGTGAATGTGGGAAATGGTTTTGTTTGACGAGGAAAATAGACCCCTGCTTTAACTTGCCCCAGAGAGCCGCCTGTTCATCTGCTGCTCATCCTCACACTCACAAAGCACTGTGCAGACGGATGAGTGAAGAAGACCGAGAAAGTGAAGGAGACTATGGTTAAAACTCCTCCAGTTTTCCTTTCCTGGGACCTTGCCACTGCAGCAGGAGCCTGGAGCCTTTCCCTGCGCCCGGCAGCTGCCGGGGAGGGGGGGACAGGGGCGATGGCTGGGGCGCAGCAGGGACCTCCTTCTTCCTTACGCTTCGCAGATTTCTTTAAACTTTAACTTAGGAGTGACATGAGACGGGCGAAAGTAACTCAGCCCCGACCTGTAAACTCGCATTTGGAAACAGTGGGTTTTTTAATTCTCCCTCCTCCCCTTATTTATTTTCCCCCCCCTCCTTGCTCTGGCTTAGCTTGGGAAGTTGGGGCTTATTTAAAAAGTTTGGAAAGAATAATCAGAGAAAGAAAAGGGAAGGGGTAGTTGGTTACAGAGAGTTTCCTTTCTGGATAAAAGGTGATAATTATAGCGGTTTTCTCGACAATGTGGAGCGACATACTTCCCCCCTTCTCCCCCCACACTGGGCTGGGGTGTTGTGTAATTTTGGATGATGGGTGTGAAAAGTCAAGAAAGGCTTCCCCCCCTTCTAGCAATAGAAAGTGTGTGTTTGTGTAAATCTATATATTCGTGTTACTGACCTGCGGGAAATATTTTACAGCTACTTATCTCTCCCGGTGCAGAAAATGAAGGCTACAGGGTTGTTTTCCCCTTGCTGCATTGCTTGCTCCAGCTCTCCCTGTTTATTTGCAGTTGCCCCATCCCATCCAGGTAGCCTTTCACAGGCTCTTTTATTTACCAAAAAACACCTGACACAGGGCTCTGGGGAGGTTTTTTTCTGCAGTCTGGGCTAGAAGCCCTGTCAGGAGGGATTGACCCCACTCAGAAAAACACTCAGACAAGGTTAGTGCAAGGAGAGAATAGAATGATTCCGGGGACGGAAAAAAATGGGTTATTCCCGGTGATCAAAGTGCTAAAGTTGGGAGAGGAAAAAGGAACACTTAGGAGGGACCTCATCCTTCCCCAACCTCATGCCGACCTCTTTCAGCTTCCCCCACCCTCTCTCCCCCATGAGGTGTGCATGGCCCCAACCCGGCCCCTTCTCCCCTCCGTACGGGGCGATAAGGAGCCTCCCCCCTTCCCTTCTCCCCCTTCCCAGCATCCTGTCAAGCAATAGGCTGGAAAAATAGTTATCCAGCCCACAGCACACAGGGCAAGTGCCGTTTGAGAGTAATTTCTGCCCCGAGCGTTTGGCCGGGGGCAAAGCAAGCGTGCTCTCTAACTGATCAACCTGGATATTTCATTATTCATTAATTTACTGTTTAACCAAATCCCACTCATTATCAGAGGCAACGCTTGGCAGAGCCCAGCGAACAGTAGCAGTTGGTGTCAGGCGTGGAGAATTGGCCCATTTGATCCTGGGCTGTTTTATTATTCAACACCACTGACTGAGAAAAAGGCCCATGAATAATAAAGAGCCAAAGCGTGTTTGAACTGAGAAGCATGACACAGCCTTACAAAACAGCAGTTAGGAAATTAAAGGCGAGGTGGCCCAGGCTTTGCATTTTTTATTCTCACTGTGGGCACAGGCATTGGGATTCCACTTTTTTTTTTTTTTTTTTTTTTTGCTCCTGTGTTTATTGTCGGTGTTATTACTATCTTCCCACAAGCCGTTTGAGAGGTGTAAACCTCAAATCTTAATGGGGAGCTTTTTATTGCAAAGTTTCTCTCTGCTCTATCCTGACGATCATTTTGGTTTTAATAGTGACACAGGTTGTACTCTTTCTTTTTCTCCTTTCCTTTAGTCCATAGGAAGTGAGCCGGCTACAGACATCCAGTCCGGATCATTTTTGGGTATAAATCCACAAAAACATTCACAAGAGAGAGTTCACTGAGCACCGGGATGCCAGTGGTGCCACAGGACTTCTGCTGAGATCCTGAAGGAGCCTCAGGGCTGGGACTAGTCCATCAGAATCAAGTCTCCAGAAAACTACTACTCTGAAGGCATTTTTCATATTTTGACACTACCTTCATCTTTAGGCACTGACGGATCACCAGCTGAATAATATACCTCCTAGACAGTGACAACATTCAAAATTTTTTTTTGTGTTAGTAGCAAATGATATAATACTAATCTTATTTTCATCATCATGTTTTTCACTCTTCTGAACCCAGATCTTTATTTTTTTTTGGCCCTAATCCTTCCCTTACGTATGGCAGAAACTCACAGGTGTTATTTCAGTTGCGTCAGGATCAAACTGCATTTTCCAAAATTATTCTATTTTTGTAGGACACATAAGACTGTCTTATGGAGTGGTGACATTTAACTTATCATTAAAAAAAAGGTTTTCTTCTCTAAGGTGGCTGGAATATGGGGTCTTGATAAAGAGTGAGGAGCAAGCAGTCAGCAGCAGCTTTGAAAAATGTTGACCAAAAGCTCTCTGACTTATAAAAGTTATCCAAGAACAGTGGAGCAAGATAACTTATCTGCAGCCACAATAATCACAAGTCAACCAGGAGTATTCACAGCAGGCTAACCCTCATCTCACCCTCTTCAAATAGGGGAGTTTTGCAAGAGCTTTTGGTGAATATATTCTTTCTGTGTTGCCCTTTGATCTTTGTTGATTATGACAACAGCTATTGTGAAACACCCTCTGATTTCCTTACGTTGCGTTATAATTTATATTAGAAAAAACATCTTTAATGTCATCAGGTTGCGGCAAAGATCTGGCTTTTAATCTTTCCATGAGCAGGATGTGTTTTGCCTGTCTTACTTTTCTAACCCCCTTCTGTCGACTTCATCAAGAATTACGATAGGAGCAGTTGTGGCATTTCGGTCCTCCCTGCATGTGACACTGGGCACAACCCAGGGTGGTAGGCACAGGACTGGAGTGTCACCCCCATAATGCTTAGATTGGTCCCCCTCCTTTGCCACTTGTATCTGTTCAGACTCAGACACTGCTTAAGATGCTTGGATGACGAAAAGCGATTGTTCCTCCTGTTTGTATCCCTTTCTATCTTCTCTCTCATCTTCTCTCCTGCCCCACTGAGATACCCAGAAGTGGGATTTCTGACAGGTGGTAGCTGTGCAGGGAATGATAATTATAAGACCAAGTGCGGGTATTAGTTCTGGTCAGGATCGACAAAGACCTCCTAAATGATTTAGAGTTACTTGATAGGATCAATTGTTTATTTAATAAAAAAGTGGCCAATTCAACCCCACACTACACGTCTGTCTTTATTTGTGGCCTGGCTCCCTGCAAAGGCATCTTTGAACGGACCATGTGTATCCTATTGTGGCAGGAGGCACTTATCCATAGGCTCTGTCTCATCCTGCAGAGTGTTTTTTAGGTTTGACTGTCTTTTTGCTTATTTATATATTTTTTTTATTTTTGTGTGTTTTTTTTGTTTGATTGTTATTGTTTTTTTCTTCCCCCCCCCCCCAAGAACTGGTTTGAATTTCATTGGAATTTTATACATTGATTAAAAAAAAAACCAAACAAGTCCAAGCCTCCATCAGGAATATGTGATTGGAGCTTTGCCTTATCTTTCCAAATCAAAACCTGCTTTAGAAATCACTTCAGATTATCAGAGCTTCCTCTTCAGCCTGGTTCAGACTGACTGTGGGTTTTAAATACTGGAAAAATAGTAAGGTGTCTGTGTATGGGTTGGTACAGATGATGTTTGCTGGTTATGTTTCTAAAGTGGCTATACACAATCTTTTTTCTCTACTCTTTTCTTTCTGATTGTACATTAATATTCATGACTATGGTTAGTGTTCCTGGAGCTGAATGTATCCGGTGAAAACAGTCCCACAGCAGCCCAGATTTCTTGTTAGCATTTGTGTGGGTTACACATGCCTCTGAGCTGGGTCTTGCCATCAGTAAGACCTGATGGGTCTAAGGGCAAGGTCCATGGTAGCTGAAACAACCTTTTTGCTGACTTCAGGAGAAGAAAAGACTTGAGGAAGAAATATTTTAGCCTTAGGGTGGTGAAACACTGGAACAGGTTGTCCAGGGAGGTGGTAGATGCCCTGTCCCTGGAAACATTCAAGGTCTGGCTGGATGGGGCTCTGGGCAACCTGACCTAGTGGAAGGTGTCTGTGCTCATGGCAGGGAGGTTGGACTAAATGACCTCCATGGTCCCTTCCAACTCAAGCTGTTCTATGATTCTAAGGATTTCACCTGAACATCACCTTCACCAGACTGCAAAAGTTGGCCATGCAGTGGTGCAGAAGAGATTACACAAACAGATCATCTCAGAAAACTGCAGACTGCTTCGGTAGCCTGTTGGTGCAGTGGTGAATGGTTGGCCATGTGTTAGGGAACATGGGTAATTTTCTTTTATAGATTTCCACAGATGCAACAGGGGATTGAGTAGGTGACCTTAATATTGCTCCATAAGAATCGTCAACAATTTTTCCAGCTGAAAGACAGATACAGCCCTGATCTCTTAAGGATAGGAATTGTCTTTTGTTTCAAATGTCCAACGTTTTGTGAAATAGCACCTTGATTTTCATTCCCGCTAAGTATTAAAATAAGAGCAACCACAGCCTACATTCTTCAGGAGGTATAAAATAAGGATTCAAGGTGATTTTCTGGGAAGGTCTTTCTGTTCCTTGGTAGTAAGTGGGTGCTCTTTGTGTTGCTGAAGGAATAACTCAAAAACACTCTGCTGTCAGGATGAAAGAAGAAATCTGGTGTTTCCATGCGTGCATGAATATGACGAGCAGACGTGCATCCCAGTGAAGGCTGTTGAGCGTAAGTGGATGCGAATGCCAGTGAAGGATTATACCGTAGATGCAGAATTGCAGGTTTAATCACATGTGATTATAATTGAGCGTGGGGGAGGGAGGTGGGCAGCAGTGGTGGTGTAACTGAATGGGGAGTGTGAGGGTGTGATTGTAATTAAGTGTGGGTGTAGCACTCTGGACATAACTGAATGTGAATGCCAGGAGTTGGGTATGTAACCAAATGTGAAAGTGTCTGAGTGAGTACATGTTAGTGGAGGGAAGAGGGCATGATTGAAGTTGAAGGTGAATGTGGCTGAGTGTGTACGCACTGGAGCTGGTGTGTGATCGGAGGACTCCCAGAAACCAGGGCAGCAACAGCAGGACAAGAGACCGTCCGCAAACCCATGTGTCTGGAGCAAGAGGTGTGAGAGGTGAGCACAGGGGGAGTAATCAAAATGTAGTCTGGGTTTTCTAAAACCCAGTGTTATCTGGGATAGCCCTTCCGCTGGTGTGCTCAAAGGCACAAACAGTCTCATTGACTCTACTGTAGCTGAATGTGCATGAATAAGTGCTTGGTACCAGGAACAAGGACTACAGAATTAGTGGATGTAATTAATGAACCCAGTAGTGAATGGCGCAGGGCTAGTTTACAAAACATTGACTACTTATGCCAATAAAATACTATACATATATTTTGCTGTGTTCATACTCTCAGTATACTATTTTTTTAGTGTATAGTTTAGCCTGCAAGTTTACTACAGGAAAGTTTGTACAAGCAAGCAATTTCCAATGACTGTTAGTGGATATTTGTGGCAGAGGTATTTTCAAATACTTTTTTCACATGTAACATGTGTTTCTGAGAACTAAATTAATCCAATCAAGGCAAAGAGCTAACACATCATAAACTATGCATCTAGTCAAAACTAATTAGCCCAGCTTTATTTTCATATATCAAACATATATGATGAACAGCTCATAGACTTGAGACCGAGACGTCTCAAAGAAATTATTTGGAATGTGAATTCAAATAATGACTAAATTGTAACCTTGAAGACCATGTATGAATCTGAAAAGAAGTTGAATTAATTCAATCCTTCTTTTCCCCTCCAAACTAGTTGTGCAGCTCTCATTGTTTGTGTGCCAGAATGATTTAAAATGATGCTACCAGCAACACTCTCATGGCCATTTACAAATATACGCAAGTTTTTTATTATTTTCACCTTCCTTTTAACAGCTTCTCACTGAGACAGGCACACACTTCTCTTCACACGCCTTAGGGCTTCTTGACACTTTAGAATTTACCAGAACAGCTATTCCAGAATTCTGGAATAAAACTGGCTACATGGGGGCTTTAATTAACTACGTGGGAACCATTATCCAGAAATAGTAAATTTCCAGTAGAAAACCTTTAGAGATACAGAGTGGCTCCGTGAGTAGAGACATGGCATGGGAGTGAGGAAGAAATGCAGTCTTTTCTCAGCTCTGCTGGAACAGCTGGTTCGTCTCTCATTTTTTTATACACATAAATGAGGGTGGAGAAACATATTCTAGTGGTTTACTAAGGGACTGAAGTTAATCTCATTTGTTATAATGTAGCCACCTGTTTAAGTTAAGTTTATATGGATAGAGAGCTTCTTCCAGATGCTGACTTGTGCCATCCTGACATGAGTATCTAGATAGGCTGGATGAACATCATCTCTATGTCTTTGTTCCTCAACGGACTCGACAGGGACCCATAGGACTCAAAGGAGATGATATAAGTTGCCTTTTATGAAGCACCTTGAGGTCTTCAGATATACAGAATTGCACTTCCCCAGCAGTCTCATTACTACTGTAGACTTTCCTCTGTCCTTGTCCTGTGCTTCTTTGCATAAGTGGATTTAACTTGTAGCACGTTTGACCTAGGTGGATTTGGCTTTTGTGGCCCAATAGGTAAGACATGAGTTCAACTTCCACAGTATTTTTAGAGTCACAGATGTGCTCACCACATCCACTTTGCTCTAACACCATCTCAGATGTTGCTCTGCTTTCATTCGTAGGCTTTGATAGGAGGAACACATAAGGTCTACTCATCGCAGAGGATCTTTGAATGCAGTCTCCACATTTAACACTAGCCACCATTTGTAATACGGAGGCAGGTCTAGGATGTGAAATAGGTGCCCAAAGGGAAATCATTCTCCCTTCTATTTCCTCACTCCTGGTTTCACAGTGGCTTAATCAGAGCATGAGGGAGTTAACACACTTTTTCTTTTTCTTTTTTTTTTTTTTCCTAAAGTAGCCTTGTGGTTTAAGGGACTTTGTTGGGAGATGGGCCCTGAAATCTCCTTCTTCCCGGGCCAAAGCATCTCTTACTTCAGCCACAATTTGAATAATAATGTTCATGAACTGGCTGTGGCAACACTTGCCATTCACCCGCCCTGCTCAGATCAGAGCACGTTTGCCAGACTGCACCACCTTGGTGTACTCAGGAGCATCCCACTTGTGAGCCCCAGACAGCTCAGCTCAGCTCAGCTCAGCTCAGGACAGTGGTGACACAATGCAAGAATGGTTCTCTGATTTGTTATTCACTTATCTCTTGTAGAGGTGAGCTCTTGGGTCGGGCTGACAGCCTTCTCTCTGAGGTATGAGAGTCCAAGGACATGGATTCTAGTCTGGTCTGTGGGTGTCAGTGATGTCAAGCCCATGGTGTCTGATTCAACACCCATCAGTCACCGCTAAAGCTTTCAGTGACATCAGTGGCCCAAGACTGGAGCCTTTGAGTGTAAATTTTAAGGAATGAGTCACTGCACACTTATAGCAAGGTTCCTGCTGGAAATGACTTGATTAAAAATAACACACTTAGGAGAGGTGTTTCAGCTCCAGCCAGACCTCATTAACAGAATCACTCTTGATGTTCTCCTTGGCAAGCCCGGTGTTAGGTCTGCTTCAAACTTGTTTATGAGGTTGTTTGAGGTTTGCGCAGCACACAAGATCCACAGTTGGAAAAGTGTCACTGCATGAGGCTGTAATCCTTGCTGTGGTCAACGTGTTGAGAGTTTTATATTTCCTGACCACAGGATCTTTCCACAAAGTGAAGGGGGGGAGGGATATTATTGTGATTAACCAGCTGGTTTATTAAAACTCCTGGAAGCCACGGTGAGGTTTTAATGAGATTATTGTGTCCATAAACTGCAAAGTTTCTTCTGCTCTTTCTTATTACGGGGAAAAGAGAGGAACTGGCCAGGCGGTTCTCAGGACATGTGAAAGGTTATTAGAGACCATAACTCAGCGTGTGAATGGTGATGGTGAGACAGGGAGAGGACTTCCTGATGCACTCACCAGATGAAAATTTGTGAGGTGTTTTTTCCCCCCACGGTGTCTGGAGGTGTAAACTGCAGCAGAAGCTTTTGGCAGCCTCACTAACAACAGGGACAGGATCCCCTCCTTCCCTTCAATCTCCCTGGCTAACCTGCAGGCTGAAACACCGGCAAGTTTTCCACAGGGTGGACATGGCCCATGGTTTGAAACCGTGTGTTGCATTACAGACCTTGCTTTGGCAGAGTCCTTAAGCAAAGGCTCCCTTTTGATCCTGTAAGGTTGATGGAGCGGCAGTTCTCACATGATAACAACATCCTTTAGCATTTGTATAGAACAACAGGTACTTGGCTTGCTTTCCAGCATTAACCAACTCATTGATCTAGTGCACAAGGAAGAGGTTGAGTGTGGCCTTGATCTAAGCAAATGCAGTAGTAAGATCAGCCCTAAGAATTTCTTGGCCTTTCCATCTTGATTCCTCCATTCCTTCTACTAACTTGAAATGAAACGTGAAAAAACTAAGTAATTTCTTAATATTCTCTCTGTTCGTTAATTATATTATTCTATATCTTAATTTCCTGATTTTAATTGTTCTTGCTTTTTTTCTTTTCCCCTGCACTTTATTTTTATTTTGCTTTCATAATCCATTTAAAGAAATGCAGGATGACATTTAGCCAACTGTCATTTTGCATGGAGACGTGGAAAAGACATTGGAAAAGCTTCACAAGAAAGAAGAAAAAAAAGTCAGGTTGTGTCCATTCTGGTGATCCTTTCTGGACACCAAAAAAAGAAAATAAAAGAAAGGAAAAGAAAGGAAAGGAAAAGAAAGGAAAAGAGAAGAAAAGAAAAAAAATGAGAAGAAAATAAATGAGAAGAAAGGAGAAGAGAAAAGAGAAAAGAAAAGAAAAGAAGAGAAAGGAAAGGAAAGGAAAGGAAAGGAAAGGAAAGGAAAGGAAAGGAGAAGAAAAGAAAAGAAAAGAAAGAAAAGAAAAGAAAAGAAAAGAAAAGAAAAGAAAAGAGAAAAGAACCGAAACAGCAGGAAACTCAAATGATATTTCTAACATAGGGAGTTGTAAGTCCATCCTCTACAGCAGACAGCTTGGAGTTATCAGGCCCCACGTACTTGGCATCAGGCCCAAATGGCACAATCTAGTCATATCAGTATCCATATGGGGCAGATTACTCTTCATTTCAATAGCTTTGATGCAAAGGCAGACAATATCACACCTTCTGGTGTCAGGCCGGCAGTAGACAATGTCTTCAGTACCCAGTAATTGTATTTTTTCAAACAGATCAGGAGGGAAAGTGGTGAGCCTCTTTGGTAGGTACCCACCCTAAGGTGCTCCAGGTCCTAGGAGCCATGCAAATGTTTTAAAAGCCCTGATTAATATTTTCTAAAAGAAACTAGTGTGTGGTCTGTTTTACAGTGAACGCAATAAAAATGACTGGACTCAAATTATCCTTAACAAATGCAGGGCCAGAGGTGAATCCTATTTTTCAGTTGTTACTGTAGAAGATATTTACTTTTTTTTCTTTTTTCTTTTTAGGCATCAGCTCAACAATTTCTGTTTATTTGTAACATAAATGAAGGAGAAAGGATGTTGTTAAATGAATAAGCCATTTAAATACAGCCATTATAAAAACACAGGGCTGGCTATTAAAGTACTCAGAAAAGTAGTTATGAAGTCTGATTCAGCTTTCATTTCAATCAGTAGCAAAATTCTAATTGATTTCAGGAAGACCAGAGCCTGGCCTTAATTTCCTCAGCGTTGTCCACTGTAAAGTAATTGATTCACATTGCTGCCCTCTTAAAGTAACACATCACATTCCTTAAATTTTCCTAGAGGAGGACCCACCTTTGTCATTGTGGATGGGTCAGAATCAGTGGGTCACAGGATCTCTTTCAAGAATATGATTTTATTATTGTCAAATGTAAATAACCTTTCTTGTAGAATCTATATGGAAAAATAAGGCTTTTTGTAAATAACCAAGTGAATTCTAATTATAACCACAAAGGGACAGTGAATTAGTAGGCAGAAACCCCATCACTGTAGGTAAGGCTGGAAACACCCCCAGGCAGACTTTCTTTAGTGAAGGCTAATAGGCAGGAGTCTTTTATCCTCCCTGCTTTGACATATTTGCAGTCATCAAATTTGTACTGGATCTGATCTTCAACATCCTCAACCCATTGCAGGGATGAACCTACTTAGTTATAGAATGTGCAGTACCAAGAAACTACAGTTTCCCCATCTCTTATCCAACTCCATCCAGAGATCCAGCCCATTTCAAGCGCTCTGGGACTGGAACATAAGTGATTTGACTGTCAAGCAGTGGTGACATGGTATTTCTTCTACATTAGGGATCTCGTACATCAACTGTTGATAATTTGTATTGTTCATTCGGGTTAGCCTTGAGGTGACACTGAAGGTTACATTTGCTCATCCTTCTGGCACTGAATCTCCATGCAAAGCTAGAGCCCATGTGCTTGCATGCACGTTGGCAGCTTCACTTGTAACCTGCTGTACACGTAACCATGCTTTGGGACGTGTCTTCCTCATCCCTGAGCCTGAGAAGTGAAGAGCTGACCTTTTACACTGGGTGAGATCATCCTTTACACTTTTGTTTGGCCAAAAAGCCAGCAGTCGCTTTTTCAAAGGAACCCTGAGCTCACGTAGATACAGGGTTTGGGTGACGAAAAACACACTCAATTTTGCACTTGTAAAAAAAGCTGTAGAGGTTCTTTATTTAGAGAGATATCACAGGACATGTCTGATTCAGAAATTATGAATATATTATAAAAGTGGAAGAGTTCTTCAGTTTTGCCTCTTGCCCCATCCTCTCTTTACCATGGCCTCATGTTCACCTTTAAAAGACTTGAGCATCCTGTTTTTTTAGCAAGTCTACAAACCTAAGTAACACATCTGCAAAAGAGCAAATGAGTGGGTTAGAAGTCTCCAAGAATAAGATATGGCCTTAAATCACCAAGTTTGATCTGCTGGTGAGGGAACAGGGAGTCTGAGGTGTTTTAAGAGGGAGTTTCTCAACAGGAGCTGCAGATGGACCAAAGGTGATCCTCTTCATCTCACTGTACTCTGGACCCACATGACATTGTGGTGCCTGCTATTGCAGATGCTGCCTTTCAGGTGATGTTAAAGGAAACTTTTTTTTTTCTTTCTCCACATCCGTCAGGCTTCCAGGGAAGTTCTGCATGCAGACACTAATCCCCTGCCAAAGATAATTACATTCTCTCAAAATTCTCAGTGCATTTTTGGCGGGTGAATAAAGCCTGTGCCTCACATTGCCTATAATACTGCATTGTTCTATTAAATCACTGTGGCAGCAGGTTGTCCCACAACAGAAAACATCTTCATGGGGAAAAGGTGTTTCGATCGATGTGTATATGGTATGTGTACCCTCCAGGCAAAGAAATCAATGGTCACTCTGTGGGACTGTCTGTTTTAGTTCAGGACTGTATATCTATATACAATATATGTTAAAGCCCATCAGCCCCATCCCTTCCTCCATGTCTAACAGCACAAAATTATTCTACAGGTTTCTCTTTTTGCTAATTGGCAGCAGCTCTGTAATTATGAGATAACCGCTACAAATGAAATATTTGGAATTGGGTTTGAAATATTGTCTCTTCCTGCCTGCCTGGGGGATTTATGCAAATGCAGAAAAAAATTGTACCCTAAGTCAAAAGATTCTGTGGTCTTATCCACCTCTTCCAGGACTTTATGAGCAGGAAGGATGGTTAGTGCAGTTTTTCATTTCCTATGTGAATGTCAGAGCTTGGAACAATAATGGGGTCTGGACTTGCTCTTCATAAAAAGTATGTTGAAATTATCAGTAGAATGGAAGGGAAATGCACCAGGTGAGATAGGAGATAGAAAAATAATTTTCCTGTTACAAAGCAGTTTTCTTCCTTTAAATGGCATGAAGGGCTAATCTGTTTAGTATCCAAGCAAGCTATTTATCTGGTAATTTATTTTCCTGCAAAAAAGTCCATCTGATATTATTAGGATATAAAGAGATTATAGATATATTGTTTGTTTTTTTTTTTTTATTTTCTTTTACTTTTCTGGTTTCAGAAAAAAAGCTGATTATTTCAGCTGTGCAGCTGACAGTTACTCACTGTTGGTCAGAACCATGAGCTATAGATTAGGACGTTTATAAGACTCAACAGACAAGAGGTTAATTTTAAGCCTGAACTTTAAAAGCCTCAGCTGACTAAGTTTAGAAGAAAAGAGGAGACAGGCTCAAAGGTTAACATGACTTAAGTATCTCAGGACAAGTTAACTAGAGCACCTGGGAGACTGTGGTTTTAAAACAACCCTTAAGCATATAAAATTAATAACAATTTGGTAAAGCTTTTCAGTTCCAGAAGTTTCCCATGGTCAAGAGTTAATGCAAAATGTACACCATGACGAGAATTCAGATGCAGAAACTTGGAGACTTTGTCAGGTTTCCCAGTTTTTTGATGGTAAGGAACCAAACAAAACCAAATAGCATAAAATACATGCATACTGCGTAACATTTGCAGGTACAATTAGTTCATATGTATACTATGTGTATGCATATCCATGCATATATATCTGTGTTCAAACAAGGGAAAAGGAGAATGACAATGAATCATTGTTGAAGAAAAAAAGATATGCTAGCAAATCAAAACTTGCTTCTGGGAAGCATAAATAAGAAAAAGCAGTATTTGTTACTGCAACAACACTCATGAGATTTCTAAAGAGATACGGAATATGTGGGGGGTAGATTAGTCTCATGTAATGTTAAATGTCTAGACAGAAGGTACCTGATCTAAGCTAGTTGTCTAAGCTGTTGATCATCTCTCAATAGTCAATGGAAGCAGACAGGATCCTCCAGAAGGTAGTTCATCTCACTTGTACTAGGATGGATCAGACCATTTCTAAAGGTTTGCATTTTTCGTCACTGACTGTAACAGGAACTGATTAAATACTGTAGACAGATGTCTAACTTTCTGATGGCCAAAGTTAAGGGAAGTGAATTCACTCTTCCTGTGCTTCCAGGTTATAATCTCCAATCCAAATAATTGCTTTAGTGTTTGAGATGCATTAGGTTGGATTGGTAATCTAAATATTAGGAAGCCAAAGGCTTTGGACTACTCAAGTACACCTTCAGTCTTTAAACATTAATTATATTGCTACAATATTCTCCTTCATCTGTCCTTTCTCTGCCACTATCAGCCAAATTCATGGGGAGAGAGGCCACATTCCCACCACTTGGATAAAACCTAAACCCTATGTCTATATTTAGGCACTGCTTACAATTCAGTGCCAGATGAAACCAGACATGCAGATACAAAAAGTATAATTCAGAGACAAAGAAAGGTGAGATTGAGTTAGAAGTTAAGGCACTTAAATGTTGTTTTCAACACAGAGGTACCTCTGGGTTCTCCAAGTACTAAACGCCCTACTATGGGAAGTAGTTAACACTGTCATGGGAGCAGAGATGGGGTGCCAGCTCACACTTACATTTAATTTTAATCTGATACCCCAGAAGCTCGAATTGAGAAGCCAAATGTAGGTTATTTTATTCCTTTCCGACCCTGAAAAATCCCATGCATCTGAAGCTGCAGCCAAGTATGTGTAGCTCCTACCACCTGCCCACCTCTCATGTCTCTAAAGAGTTGTGTGTGTCTCCGCTGAGCTAACTACCTGCCCAACTCATGGTGTCAGGTTCGCAAAAGCCAGACTTGCACAGATCATTCCTAACTGTGCCAGAGTAAGCTCAGCCAAAATATCCTTGCCTTGAGGAACACGTTGGTCCCCCTGCCCAGAAGGGATCTCCCACGTAAGGAGCTATTCTATAGCCCAAGATTTGGGGTGAAGGAAGAAAAGGAATGAAATAGGGAATTATCCTCAGTTCCTATCACCAGGCACAAGCTGTTCTGCAGGGAGGAGTGCAAAAATATATGGGACCAGGGCAACAAGAGGGGAAAAAAAGCTCTGCAGCTGTCTTGTGCTCTGGGATGGAATACTGCTCCTGCCATCATGTATGTACTGTGCACTGAAAAGTCATAGGGTGAAAAACGCACTGGTCCCTGGAGAGCTCTTTGTCAGTCTTGATGGTGCCTTTTGACTTCTCAGGCAGCTTAAATGTCAGCATTTGGGTTGCGCCATTGAGTGAGTACCTGCTGCTCTTTGTGGTGCCTGTTTTGGGTGTTTGTAGTCAATGGTCTGGATAATGTTCCAAGATCTCCATCTAAGTACAGAGGAGCACAGGCTTCACCAAACATTTATGGACCTAGAATTAAGTGCTTCATCATTTTTAAAAACAGAATAATGAGGGCACTTCTGAAAAATACTCCTAAACTTTATTTATTTGTATCCAGAAGTAGCTACACTGAAATCAGCAAAGTGGTACCGGTATAACATCAAGGCAAGCAAAGTCAGAAACAGTCACAAAATGTGTTTTTTAAGCTCCACTAAGCCTTTATGATAATTCCCATGCAAATCATCCAGGATACCTTTGCTTCTAATGCACTTGCTCTGAAGTTGTAACGTTTTGCAGTCTATTTCTCCCAGGCCTTGGATTTTCTGGCGGTGCACACATGCTCACTGTTAATAAAAGCAAATGGCTACAGGGGATTCTGAGTCTTAAATTTAATAACGAGTAAGAGTTAAAGCAAACAGTGACTTTGCACCGGCGCGACGGGCTTTGCAATGGACATGCCAATGGTGAACTGCAGCTGAGCACAGACTGGTGCATTATCTGATCAGTACCTGTAATCATAGAGAAAACAAATTTTCTGTCTCACTCTTTGCTCTTCCCACCCTCAACCTCCCTTACTGCACCTGTGAAGTCTCAGACTGTTTTTTTTTTTTTTTTTCTCCCTCTTTTTTCTTTCTTCCTTTTTCAACTCTCCAGCTACTGATGCAAAGGGAATTTCCAAAGCATCCAAGATCCCAAGAGCACCGTGCTAGGAATAAATAGCACAAAGTCTAGTCATTCCGTGGCAAATACCACTCAGTAGGAAGCAGGCAAACTCAAGCAGTAAGTATGCCAGTAATTCTAATCAATATGCCCCCTTTGCATGTCAGGCTACAAATGCAGAACAAAGTTGGTTAAAATGCATGTCCTGGGACATTTTAACATCTGGAACTTTTTATGTATTCATGAAGATTGTGAGTCAGATTAAAAAAAAAACTGTTTAAACAAGTGTGTTGATACACATAAGGTTTACTGTATATATAGAAAAAAAAAGCATCAGTGTTAACATGTTTTTTTGTATCCCTGCCAACCTCCTGCCAACTGGGGATAGAGTGTAGGTTGTTGGCATGCATTTCTACAGCTCTCATTGGAATGGAAACTTCCCAGTGCTGGTTCAAAGGTTAGCTGGGTGTTTGATGTAAGCCAAACAGCCTTAGAAAACAGGGATTTATTTTTTCATCAAAATGAGTGTTTATGTTGGTAATTCTCACATTTGGTTTTCGTTGTTACTGGAGATGTTTATTTGGGTTTGAAACAAGTGGTCTGGTCAACTTGGTACTAAAAGAGACTGATTTATTTTGGGTAAGACTTGCACTATAGCAGTAGCTGACTGTTTATGAAGGGATTAAACTCACTTCATGGTAATTGTCTATAGATTAGACACCTAGTCCTAGTTAATCAACTAGCAACCTGTTTTAGGACTGAATGAATCATTGTCTGGAGGTTCCTACGTCTTTTGCACTGAACCCATACACGAAGCTGGAGAGCTGGTTTGGTCCAGGTGCCTAACGCAGACTGAAGTGTGACCGTTCATCAGTCTTAGCGAGATGAGCTTCGTGTGTCCTTCAGAAATATAAGAATCATAGAGTCAGAGAATGGTTTGGGTTGGAAAGGACCTTAAAAGATCATCGAGTTCCAACCCCCCTGCCATGGGCAGGGACACCTCCCACCAGCCCAGGTTGCCCAAAGCCTCATCCAGCCTGGCCTTGAACCCCTCCAGGGATGGGGCATCCACAGCTTCTCTGGGCAACCTGGGCCACTGCCTCACCACCCTCACAGTGAAAAACTTCTTCCTAATATCTAGTCTAAACCTTCCCTCTTCCAGTTTAAATCCATAAGCACCTCTCAAATCTTTTGAGAAATCTCTAGTTCTTTAAGAAATGAAATTTAAGTTAGTCTCCAAATTCCTTTTGGCTTTAATAAATGGGAGTCATGTATCTATTTATTTTAAAACCATGTGCTTGCTGGAGTGTGAAGCTGCTCTTCATTTCATGAACCTTCCCATCAGCTGCCATGGTGACATGTAACCTCAGATATCCACAGGTAACTGGTCAACCAGGTTGGGATGAAAAATTGTGTAGCCTGAGCCCTGTGTTGCACTATGTCGGCGTCTTCTTGGGGGTAAAGCAGGAGACAAAAAGATTTAATTTTTCCACCCACTTGTTCTCTAACCATAAGGGACTCTGTGCCTCAGGGAACCCACCAGGTAGTTTTCTATCCAAGAGAATGAGTTTGAGCTATAATTAATTAATTAATCACTGTAAAGCACTCTGAGGTTTTGTAAGAGTTAGAGGAAAAAAGCTAATACTCAGATATATGGCAACAATAAAGACAATGCACACGTAAAAAGGAATAATATTTTATGAATGTGTTTACAGTATATACATTTAGTGTCCATTTGTTTTGACTGCCCTTAAAAAACCTCTTTAGTCAAAATGTTGTGTTCTATTAGATCCTTGCAGATCCATAAGATGTGAAATGTAATATATTAATTCTTAAAAATGTTTTTTTTTCTTAAAAATAATGTAGTTTTTAATGAACAAAAATCTTATTGTAAATATTCTGCTGGAAGATGCTTGCATCCAGCTTTCTGGTTAAAATTAAAAATGTTAAATTATGCCTCAGTGCTTTTTTAAGGTGGGATTTAGGTGTCTGCACGTTAGAAGTCTAAATCTAAGGAGATTGTTCTGGACTCTGTGATTCTGTGATTCCCTTTGTATGCGGTGAAGAAGACAGATGATTCCTGAGAAAATTAGACTTAAAATAAGAATTTAACATAGCTGAGATGAACAACTCTCTGGAAGTACCTATTTGACCATGTTTGAATTACTGATTACTTCTCACCCCAGAAGCTGGACAATTTTCAGTGTAGTTATCTTCACAAATAGATGTTGCTGACAGTGGTAAGACATGGAAATTGAAGCATATTAAGGATTCAGGTCCAACATCTTATTTAAGACCAAAAAGAAAGGTAGTGATACAGGAGAAGGATGAATTGTGGTCCCATCTGAACTCCACACTTGCATTATAATCGTTGCCTCTCCATGTCCCTGCTGTCTGAGGATCTTTTCAAAGCTGCCCAGCATCAATTAAACCATGCTGAAATCCAGTGGGTTAGCAAAGTGCTGCTCTCAAGGATTACACTCTGGATGACAGGTGGGAATTTCAGAAGATTGCAAAAGACTTTCCTTGGAAACTACATCTCTTACTCTCTTGAGGTTCCTTGAAAATGTTAAAGGTGACTAATGAAGGGGTCTTGTTTTTCAAAGAAATGCTGAGCACTGGTACTTTGTGTGTCTCATTTAACATATCTTCAGTTGGGTAGGTAAAATCAAGGTACACTGAAGACTTGAGTCAGTGACTCGTGTAGTTCGTGATCCCTTTGAGATGCTCTCAAAGGACTATGGAGCTGTTGGATATGACACAAGAGGTGTTATGAACAGAGCTCTTTTGGAGTGGAGGCTGCAGACACCTGTCTGTTGAAGTCTTGGACTTGAATTGTGCAGAAAAGACCTGATATTTCAGTGAGAAGATCATCTTGGCAGAGATTTCTTCAACATCTGCTTCTCATCCCATCACAAATGCTGCCTATCTTTGGGATGCCTTGGCATTTCCACTTCCAGTCCCAGCTTGCAACCAGCAGTAAAAGAACATTAGAGGAACTTGGTGAAGTCTGGTTTGAGTTTAGGTGTAAAAATGACTGAGATTCATCTGCTTTCTATCTTCTATGAATTGCTGGCTAGTCCTTTGCAGTCAAGATGTTCAAGTGAAGATTATGTACATTTTTAAGGAGATTGTGTAGGGGCCTAGGATAAGGGTGAGGTTAAAAGAACCAGGAGATCTTTCTCCCTGTGTCTCCTCTATAAATCTCTCATTATCAAAATAATGCTTCATTTGTGGTCTTGGATGGCTCTGCCTTGAATGAGTCATGTTTCTTTTGATACAGATGATTCATATCACTCCTTGTATAGCCCAGGCTTGATCTGCAGAAGAGCTTAACAGCAGAAAAACTATAGCAAACAGGCTCTGCACATGCTCTGAGTTTCTGATAATCACCCTTTATTTAATTAAGCTTCGTATCTTTCTTGTGAGGTAATTATTATTATTCTACAAGTTGTACCATATTGTAAAAAAGAAAGAAGAGACAGAGATACTAAAAGATTGATGAAAGGGATGGGTGGTGTTATTGTAAAAGTCTGGATTCAGAAGTGTCTGCCTTACTATTCCTTGAAAACACACAATGCAAGTCATAGATACAAATTCAACACAGGCAAAAAGGGTCTTTATTCAGCTTCTGTTGCACACCACGTTCTGACTCAAGGACCATGGACTGTCATGTCCCTGGCTTTAGGGATGAAACAGTTTATATGTGCTTTTTTCAAGAGGTAGTGATCAGGAAGCAGAAATATGTGCATTGGTGAGGTTTTGCAACTCAAGACAATGAATTATGCATATGTTTTTCTAAACCTCTGGTCCCTCTGCTATCAAACTGTTTGCATGGCTGTGGTTTCTTAGGCTGCATCCTTCAAAGGATAATCATTCTCTTCCTCTGCCAGCAAACAGGATTGTCTGGCATTTGTACTGGGGAGAAAGGGATGTTTTTCAATTTAGACCTCATGGTTTCTGTCTGCACAGAGCTAAGGCTGAGGATGGTTTCTGCTCGTGAAGAAGTTATCAATGTTACAGTCTAACTGGACTCAGCTTTCAAGAAATGTAAATATACTTCAGGTGAAAGAAGCTGTGAATGAATCCCAGATGAGGGAGTATGTAGTTAAGCAGTGATTTGAGACAGTCTCCTAAGGTGACCCTCTTTGCTGAGGCAGAACCGCAAAGCAACATGATCTTCACAGCTGAACCTGGCAATTAAAAGTTCTTGATCTTCTTGTGTTTCACTGTGGACCTGAAATCAAACACTGAAAACAATTTTACTTTAAAAAACTCACAATACAAAAAACCATAATTATGTGCTAATTGTGTCACTTGTGCAAAAATAGTCAAAATCATATGCACCTGTATAAGACCCACACCTTCCAACATTAGAGAATGGTATATTCTTGTTTTCTACTCCAGGTGGTTTTTTACATAATTCAAATAAAGACAAGTTAGCCAGAGAAGCCTAACAGCATTGGACTTCTTAATGATTACTCTGATGTACCAGCAGATATGATCCAATATCAGATTTAATCCTATTTACTCCAGATTAATTATGAGGACACCTCCAATGATAAAAGTAGAAAATCCATTAGCTTTAAATAAGAACAAGAGATGTCTAATCCTCCCGTGCCAGTGTTTCAGTATAAGTGGACACTTGGAAACAAATGAGTGATGAGCTGATACAAAAATCAGACATAATTTCTATCAAACATAACAACACTAACCAAATAAATCAAAACAACATTCACTAAAACAACGGCGATAACAACTCCCATCTTGTAGTTACTGTATATATATGTTATCAGGATGTTGGTGTTTGATTTGTAGATTATTGAAATTAATTTTTCTATAGAGCTGTGACCACCTGCTGTATCATGTGGACTACATTGGCTTTCCCAGCCTGGCTCATTGCTTACCAACAGGCACATCACAAATGCAGCCATTAGACTCTGTCACTTTGTGGGATATATTGTCATACTGATTCCAAGGAAATAGATGTAAAGCCCTTTTTCTTCCAGTTTTGGTTCACAGAAATATCTCAGAAGTAGCGGGCAGACTGGAAATTTGCAGAGATGTTGTATCTGTTTGCATGGATAAGCAAAGATTCATTTTCCAGGTCAGCATCCTTTTGCAAAACATGCACTTCATCATGAAAAAAAAAACACAAAGAAAACAAACTTCTGAGGGCCTTGAAACAAAACCTCATCTTTTTGGCAAGAAAAACAAGTCCTAATATCAAGCTATAAGTTAAATATCTAGGGAGATGCAACTGTAATTAATTCAATTATAATGATGCAGTCAATATATTGACATTTTCTGATTTGACAAGGATGATTACTGGATCACCATCTATCTCCCAGGTTTCCCAATAGTCAATGTCTCTAATGAAAAGTCTTCCTTGACTCGTTCCCATTCGATGTTTTAGCTCGTTTAAATTATTAGCTCTAATTTTGTCAAGCTGGAATGTTACAGACCGGGCTGCTAGGATACTGCAAGATTCATGGGTTTTGGATATTGTACCACAGTCAAACAGCTGGAGGGGAGGGGAGAACCGGTATGGTGAGTAATGGCAAATGCATCCATCACAACAAAGAAACTTCCATCATCAACCCCACTGGCAAAACAGTGAGTTACTGAACTATCAAGGATATCAGGCTGAGGATTTTGAATGATAGCTAAATATACTTTCCCCTTAGAGGAGTGATATTGCTTTGGACTGATTATATTCATTGCTATCGATGACAATGAACAGCTGTGCTCGGTGGTAGCTGCTTGTAATTTCTTTGCCAAACATATCCACTCACAGGACAAATAGATGCATTTTGAAATTAGCAATTAAAAAAAAAAGCGAACAAGATGTACAGACATGTGGTACTGTCCAGCCATCCTTGAAGAGTTAGTTATTTTTTGACTGACCTAATAGCATCACTGAGTTTACTTATACTATCTCCTACCTTTTATTATAAAGATTTTAATTGAGGTACAATATTCCCATGGGATAAAAGAGCTACCACTGCACAGAACTCACTTCTAGAGCAAAGCCAAGCCAAGCCATGAGCTCTCTCAGCTCACAGTTTGTCACAGAATAGATACGTTTCTTCAAAACCATATCAGTGTGTGTACAAAAAGTACCAGGAAAGAAATGGTGGCACAATTGAGTTAATGGTAAAAGTCTGATTGACTTCAGAAAAGACAAGAGTCTAATCACTTAACATAGCTCTGAGGTGCTCTCCAATTTTGATATGCCTTTGCCAAACAGCTTTTTTTTTTCAGTAATGAACAGTCACATAACTTTCAGATGCATATGTAAATTCAGACTGGGTAACTGTAAGGATTTCTTATTGTCTTAAAAATCTCTTTAAGATTGCAAATCACACCTATCCTTTTCTTTTTCCTCCCCTCTTAGTTTCTTAACTGAGAACCATAAAGACTCCAAAATGAGGGAAAGACACGATGGAAACACAATGAAAACAACAGTGAGCACATCTCAGAACTTGGATAAAACATTTAAGGAAGATGTACACCCAAAAAGGTGCACAGAGACAATTTCATGCTTGAACTCTGTGTCAGGGGAGTAGTTAAAACACACCATCCAAAATACAGCAGTAATTATGATAAGCGAACTAATAAGGGATAAGTATATAAAACACAGTCTGCAAAGAGACAGTCAAAATAAACTAGGGAATGAAGTCACTTAATGCATCAAGGCCAGACTCAGGCCAGCAGGAACTGATCTAACTCTCTGAGGGACAACTGACTTTTTCTTAGCACCACTCAGGACACATGAATCCTGTTCCCTCCTGGCTTTTGAACTGAGAATAGTAGTCTTCAATGCCAGGTCTTGAATGGTTTGAGTCAAACTTGTATTTAAAAAACATTGAGATCAACAGTATCTTGTGGGTTTGAAGTAGCCACAGCCTTTGTCCAACTTGAGCACCCACTGCTGCCAGGAAAGGATGGCTGTCCTCTACGTGGGAACAAAGTTGGTGCCTAGTATTATTTTAGACTTCATGCACTTTTGTTTCTGGACTTTGATCCTTGATCTCTACTAATTTCAAAGACCACGATCTGTACAAGATGAATGGGGACACGTTTGGATATTGTTTAAGATAAAGGTGGGTCGATTCAGGCTGTTAGTAACTCTGGCCCTAACTCAATGTAGTAAAAGGAGAGAAATATTTACAACATTGGATTTCTCACTCCAGTAAAGCCTTCATTTCAAGTTTACTTTCAACAACTGCATCAGGAGTTGGAGTCTGATGACTGCAGCTAGTATGTGGTTAGAAACTACTCAGCTCTGTCTTAAACTCAGCTACTACACTATTGACAATGCCTGACTGAGGGACCTGTGGGGGTGAGCTCTTTGCCCTCGTCTTCTTGAGGTGGTGGAGGCAGTGGTGAGCCCAGGAATTCTAGTATGGGATTCCCTTTCTCATTAACATACCTAAATGTAGGTGTTTATGTCTAGATGGCTAAAATCCCCAAACCGGCTTGACTGAGTCACCTGGGTCCACAGTGCTATTAGGGTGCTGGATACTACTAAGTGTCCAAAACATCCAAGTCAGGTTATTAGATATGACACAGGACATATAAGAGACTTGAACTCTTTTGATGGAATATCTTACATCATGACAAGTGGCACTAGACCCCTGTGGCTGAGTACTTGAATCAAACTCTTAGTTAATACAGTCAATGGAGCTTGGAGGGCAAAAGGATCCTGGCATGACTCTACTGAATGTATTGATTATTGTCCCTTTGCATCTGGCACTGGAGATATCGCACTTTTAATACCATGCTCATTTTTGGGCCCCTCACTACATGAAAGACATTGAGGTGCGGGAACGTGTCCAGAGAAGAGCAATGAAGCTGGTGAAGGGTCTGGAGAACAAGTCTTATGAGGAGCAGCTGAGGGAACTGGGGTTGTTTAGTCTGGAGAAAAGGAGGCACAGGGGAGACCTTATCCCTCTACAACTACTAGGAGGTTGTAGCAAGGTGGGATTTGGTCTCTTCTCCCCGGAAACAAGCGATAGGACAAGAGGAAACAGCATGAGGTTGCTCCAGGGGAGGATAAGATTGGATATTAGGAAAAAATTCTTCACTGAAAGGGTTGTCAAGCGTTGGAACAGGCTGCCTAGGGAAGCGGTTGAGTCACCATCTCAGGAGCTATTTAAAAGAGGTGTAGGTGTGGTGCTTAGGGACATGGTTTACTGGTGGACTTGGCGGTGCTAGGTTAATGGTTGGACTCAATGATCTCAAGGGTCTTTTCCACCCTAAATGATTCTATGATTCTATTCTATAATTCTATGATTATATCTGTACTGACAATGGGAGCAGAAGCACCTCTTGTGTATTTAGGCATCTGTATGTAGACATCAAAGTTGGATGTCTTAATCCTGAACTGAATCCCACCTCTCGAGCAGGATGGGGGGGGCAGCTGGGGGCAGCCTCCAGCCCAGAGCATCAGGCACTTCTGTGGCGATGGGGACATGGGCCTGTGAGTTGGGGTCGGAGTCTCAGGATCAGGATCACGTCCAGTGAAGGTAACTGGGATTAGACACAGCCAGGCAAGGCCAAGATCTGTGAGGGTCCATAGTCCCAAGAAAAAGCAAGGGAAGGGACAGAGCAGCATGGCCTTGGGCGAGGCTGACAATTTTTGTAGCTGTAGGTTCTTAGGGTGGCTTAAAGCAATAGTGAGCCACAGTGTGTGGATGGAGGATACTTACCATGGTGGAATCCATCTGGGGTCTCTAAGTGTTTAATAGTGTTTTTATTATTGCTGGTATTAAGGAATTATTCAGGAAAGATAAGAAAAAGAAGAAAACCAAGCTAAAATAATTCCTCCAAAGCCAGTCTAGATTTCCTAGGCAACAGAAAGGAAAATAATGGAAGTCTAATCATATAATTTAAGCTCTCTTAATGGGAATAGCCTCTTCTTGTAATTATCTCAACAATACCTTAACTTTTTTTTCTCCTATTTACTCATTACCCTTTAAAGTTAAATGACATCAGCAATAAACAGAAAAAAATGTGGATGTCTCCTATCTACAGTCACAGAGTAGAAGTGCAAATGTGTGTCTCACTTAGGATTTTGAAGCTGCAATGTAATTGAATTTCTGAAGACAAATCTGAATTTCGGTGGGAACTCTAATACAGGGTTTGACTCTAGCTGGTGTCAGAACTTTTAGTTTAAACTCTAGGAAGAGACTATTGAAAGGATCAACTCTGAAACTCCCACCAAGCAATAATTAACCCTTAATGTGTGCTAATGATCTGCTATCAAGATTACAAATAAAATTAACTATTCAGTTTACCTTTCTGCTGAAAAAAAGAAGAAATTTCAGTCTCTCTCCTGCGCACTAATCTCAAGGCTGTGGGATATTCAGAACTTGCACCACTGTAATTAAGATCCCATGCCAATCCATTCATTTCACTGCAGTTGCTCCTGATTTACATTGGCAGCAATGTTTTTCCACATCACTAAGAGATACAGTTCTATTTAAGACAGATTTATTTCACTGGAAATGGAAATAAATCCCCCCTATGAATACTATATTAAAAAAACTAAAAAGCTTTACCTCCTTTCCCTTTTACCTCCTGCCCCCTCTCCTTTTTGTAATACTGAAGGTAATGAAGCAAAATGCATTGCTACAGATCTAAACATGACAATTCGGCAACTTTTATTTCCTTAGTTCAGCTGAATTTGTTATTCTCGTATAGTTCTGTAATTGCCTTTTTTTTTTTTTTTTTTTTTTTTTTTTCCCCCCCAGCTATCAAGTTCGCACAGGTAGAAGAAAGACTGCCTTAGATCTGAACTTGATGCTGGAGGTCATTGGGAAGATTATGTAACATGACTCAAAAAGCTTTACAAACTGTTCGAATAGCAGAACATTTCTAGTACAGTGCAGGAACATAAAAGTGAAACCAAACAAACCCGAACCGTTTTGCCATTACTGAGAAAATTGTGCACTGGCAGAAAATGTGAAAGGACAGGAGCAGAGCGGTGGAGGATTTTTTTTCTTTTCTTTCTTTTTTTTTTTTTTCCCTACCCCCCTCTTTTCTTTCCTTTAGTACTAATAAAGCAAATGCATCTCAGTTCTTGAAACAACTGAAGTATGTCCACTTCCCCTGCCTTTCCTTTGGATTGATAGCACCAGCAAAAGATAAAATCACTTTAGCACCAAGTGTAAATTAAATGATGGATGTTCCAGTTCCCTTTTTCTGAATCTACTCTTTAAACCTTAGTTTAGAAGCTTAAATGTGGAATGAGGGACTATGTCCTGTTTCTCCCTGCTGGGTTCATTTAGGATAAAACCCAGGCTGTCCTGCATTTTAGTTGGAGACTTGCACACAGTGGGGGTGATTGGACTTTCTCTGCCCAAGGCACAACATATGCTACTTCCCATCACTTTAATAGGCATTAGTTCCGCAGACAGCACTGGTCAAATGTACATTATTCACAATCACTTTAATGCAAATATGCAAGGATGAGAGAGAAAATATGTCACAAAGAAAGAATCGGCCATTTCCATTCTTTTTTTGATTTTCTTCTTCTATCACAGTATCTTTTCTTTCATCACATCTGTCCGCCTGCGTCTATATGTATCTATGCCATCACTGCATTTTCTGGAGGATTTGGCTTATTTTTGATGGAGGATCTCAATGTTGTTGGTTGAAAGTGTTTAAATGTAGAATATCAACATTACACTTTTCCTAAAGGTTCTATCTATTGTTATGCTTAGCGTTCACAGGATTCAAGCTTTCTTTGTCATCGTCAGCCTCTTCTTTTTCAGAAGGTTCAGTCTAATAATTATTTTTATTATTTTTGTTCTGCTGGATTCTTTTGCGCACCCTCAGAATGACCTGTGTCTGTAACAAATTGAGCTTCCTAATCGAAGTATTATCACTAGAAACTTCTGTATAAATGAGAATTAATTTAATATTTTGACTTTTTTTTTTTTTTAGCTGTGTAAACTACATATAGGGCACTGTGCTATAGATCCCACTAAGGTACTGTGTTATAAAGGAGTCTATAAAGATATTCTTAGTATCTAGCTGTCTGTCTGCCTATCTTTAATTTCTTGTGATAGGTCCTGAACAGACAAGAAACAAGTGATACTTCTTCCATAAGGTTCTCATCCCAAGACAGACAACCCTAAGTACATAATGAATACAATTCAGCAGCTTATTCAGAGTATGATATTGCAAGTGAACAATACTAAAGCATTGACTAGTTTTTATTTTTTTCTCTCATTTCCCTGCCAAGTGCAACACTTCACTCCCACCTTGCCCATCTGTCCATGCAGATGTCAGAGGTTTTCTGAGTTATCACTATAACTTATGGTTGTTTCTTTCCAACCAGCTTCTTACATGGATTCAATGGATGTTTGGAGTGAGTGTTGAGTGTGAATCCAAGCTTATCAGACATTTAATAAACAGTAAAGATGTTGTTGTGTGGTAGCCAAAATAAATCTAAACTTTGGCTGCCTTAAGAGGGAGGAATTGTTCCTCTCCACCTAATAATCAAGGCCAAAGGTAAAACCTTGGCCAAACCCCAAATGAAGTGTGTCAGTTCATGAGCTATACCAGCACAACCAGTGTTCCCTGTGCAGGGAGGTTATGTGCCACACTGGGAGGCTCTTTAATGTAAGAAAGAGACAGAGGCATAAGATCCAGTGATTGTGTGGCTGGAAAAATTGAAATAATGGATTTCTAACTGAGATCTCATCCGATCTATCAGGATAACTTTCCAGGGGAAGCAGTAGATTCTGCAGATTTTATTTATTTGGCTATTTGTCTTTCCTAAGAAGACATTCAGGAACTACTGCAGGTTCCTGAGGTCATGGCAGGAGTTTATCCGGGATCTGTTGAAGTAAAAATATGTCCAATGACACAAAACATTGTGGCATCAGAAAGCCAAATCTATGTGTTCCCTATAAGAAATGAATTAGAAAAAAAGAAAATGATTTTGTTAGACACCTGTGAAACTAAACCAGTATATTTTTAAATAGATCCATCCCCATGAGATACTTTAATTCAGACAAAACTGTGTTTTCTGAAGAGAAAGTATTCTCCTCTCTCACACAATACTTTCACTTTGCTAGTCTCATTAGCGTTAGGTGATTAGGCATTAATTGCAAAATGTAACATTGCATCAGGTTTGCTTTCTAATAGGTGACTTTTAGTGGCACAGCGCTGTACCAATGTCTTCCAATCAGTGCTCAATTTTGTCCTTTTAAGTATAGAAGGAAACACAAAAAAATAGATACATGTATATAAGTTAAAACACAGACAAGGCTTTTAGCAACCTGTTTATAGCATTCCTTTAGTCAGCCTTAACTCAGTGCTACACAGGATTGAACGATAGCAACCTGGTGGATGAAAATTGGCTCCTTTGACTACCCAGTGTAACTTTGTTGTAACCTCCCTAGAATCAATCCAGATTTACACCACCAGAGAGGGAAAAAGAATTTCATTTTGATTTTTTATAGATCATCATCTTGTACAGTTACACAAATCATAATCAGGGCTGGGTCAATGCCAAGTATCAGGGAGTCCTTGCCTAGTGAGATAAATTACATCCATTTTGGAAAGAACAGCAACAAGGAGCAAAGCAGCAAGCATTGCATCTGGACACCTTTAACTTCTTAGCCTAAATGATCTGATGTTCAGTTACATCTGGATTAGCTAAGAGCTGGTTTTTTTGTATTGTTTCTAGCAATCTCTGTCCTTTCTGCACGTATAACAAGGCGTTCTATTGGATTTATCACTATCTTACAGAAAAAAAAAAGGACAATAAAAAATAATAGTTGAAATTACTGTGTGCCTGCTTGTCCTCCTTCCTCTGCAGCTGTTTGCTTTATTTATGTTTTTACCAATACCAGAAGAGTTATATGAGTTTTTAAAGAAAGGTTTGGAAATAGCCAAGCATTGCTTCCCCTTGAAGCAATCACTTCACGGACTTTATTTCGTATCACTGCGTTACTATGCAGTTCAGATGTCAGATATTTACATTGTAGGTTTTTTATTATTAATAGATTTTTTTTTTCAATTGGGAAAGTCTGTGTTCTCTGAACTTAGTAAGACTTTATCTTTTCTTACTGGTGATGAGTGATTTATGTGGACAGCTCCTATTAATGCTAATGGAAAGCAAATGCGTAAATCTCTCCGCAGCGGATAGATAGTGATCTTACAAAAGTGGTCCAAGCAAAGTGAGTCTTTGTATGGGGTCTGACTGACAATTAACATAAAAGATTGACATCAGCTCTAATTCAGTATTTATATGAGTACTGTTAATCTAAATACAGAATCAAATTAATCCCTCGTGAAACTCCGGTGCCTGCTTTGGAATTTCAGCACTGAAGTTTGTGACCTACCCTGTCTTCAAATGTGTAAGCTAAATACAAACACGCAGATTTTAAGGACTAGACTCTGAGAACCTGTTCAGTTAGGGGGAGCCTTGTTAATTAAGCCAACCTGTATAGCTCCTGTTACCTGATCTGTAAAGCCATTTGAAAATAGAGATTTGTAGAGGAGGCTGAGAGAATTATGTGTTATTTGGGGTTAGGTACCCAAAATATCATCAGGAAGACAAGACCTTTCAGCAAAGTCCTTGAAGAACTAGCACAGAAAAAGGGTGATTTGGAAGGGTATTTCTATGAAATTCTTGTAGGGAAGGGAGCCAAGGGTTGGGTATTCTTGGAGGGAAAGGAGCCAAGGGTTGGGTAGGGAAAGGAAAAAGAACAAAACAAAGGCACCAGCTTTTCATCAGAAAGCCATTGATGTTTTTAGACTGGATTGTTGAGAAATGCTCATTTTTCTTTTAAAAATACTGCAAAGAAATACAAATATGGCTGATTCTTGAATGGAGTTATGCTTTAGGTAAGCCCAGATACTATTTCACAACATAAAGTAATGGTGGATAATGACCAGGGATATACTGGAAGAGAAAATCTGGCTAAAGGGTGAGTTCTGCACAGCAGAGCCTTGATGCTTTCCATCCCATTGCTGCCTGGATCTCAGCTTTAGACCAAACTCAAGGCATAGGCATGGGACATAGTAAGACATAAACTCATGAACTTCAGTTTAACTTCTCAAACTGGGGCTAGGCTGGTGATTAGGTGGGGAGTACTCTCATGGACAAGTTGATCAAGCATGCTGAGGCTTGTGATTAGTGACACAAAGTCCATCTGGGGGATGGTACCTAGAGGTGTGCCCAGGGGTCAATACTGGGGCCAATATTGTTTATCCTCTTCATTAATGGTTTGGATGGTAGAGCAGAATGCACCCTCAGTGTATTTGCAGATGATACAAAACTGGGAGGGGTGGCTGGTACTCCGGATGAGTGTTCTGCCACTCAGAGGGACTTCAAGAGGCTGGAGAAATGACCTGAAAGGAACCTCACGAAGTTAAAGAGAAGCAACGACAAATCCTGCACACAGGGGTGAATAATTCCATGAACCAGTCCAGACTGGGGACCAACTGTCTGGAAGGCAGGTTTGCAGGGGGGGTCCTGGCCCTTCCAACCTCAGCTATTCTGTGATTCTGTGAACCCTTTGGGCTCCGTTCAGTTGCCTACACACAAGACCTAGTAGCTTTTGAGATAAATAAGGTATCCCACTTAGTTTGCATTTGCTTTTCCAGGTAGGACTTATATTTTCCAGACCCACTGAGATTCCTTACTTTTGTCCATAAATGCATGAAGCTGTGAAAAGATCAGCTGCCTTGTATCTGTTTTAGTTACATCTTGGTATCAGCGCCAATACAAGCCAACATACTGGTGGTGCATACAAAAGCTGCTTCATCACCCTGTGAAACCCACGACTTCTGCTCTAAAAGTCTTGGCATGGATATGAAATGGCAATGTGTCCCATTACTGTTCCCAACCAGAGCCATCTAGTTTTTGTACGTTTTTGTTAATAGGCATTCTGCTGTAAGTGACTGCTTGAACAAGGGATTGGACAAGATAATCTCTAGAGGTGCCTTCCAGTCTCAACGGTTCTGTGATTCTGTTGATCCTCAAACTTTCCTCCGGAAGAGCAGCGGGGAGCTGAGCTCATTCTTTTGTATCAGGATGATAGATGGAACCATATTTAGGAATATGGTTGATTCCCCAGTTGATGCTATAAGTGTACTTCAGAGTTCAAGAAGTCAGCTCTCAAATCTGTGGTTGCCCTTGGCTTCCACTGATGTTAAATAACTGGCAATTGGGATACTCAATTCCTTTCCCCAGCTACCTTCCCAAGACAGAAAGTTAAGAAAGTGTGTTTTAAATCAAACTTGCATATGCATTTCAGAAGCAAGAAAAATAACCAGAACAGTTTGGACAAGAAACTGACTAAGAAAATGTAATTAACCTCTTCTCTTAGTGAAAGTAATTCAAGCATTTTATTGGCAAGGATTTCAGTTTTAAACAGCATTTACATCTTCTCCAAAGTAGCTGGTCCATGATTCTTATCTCCCCAGAGGGGCAAAGCTGAGCTGTTTTGTGACTTATGTTAAATCTAGTCCCTTAGGCTGCTTCTATCCTAATAAATTGAAGTGTGCCAAAGAACATTCTCAGGCTCTGCAATGGAGTTATCTATATACTTGTAGCATAAAAATGATCTCTGCCATGCCAACCAGTGCTCTACCTATAAATCGTGGACATGACTCAGAAGATAACATGGCCAGGAATGATCCAAGAAGGTAGTTTCAGTGCAGCCACCCTTTTCTGAAGATCAAAATAATTTAATAGTATTAACATGACTAGCCCATGCCAGTTGGTCACAAGGCTGGACAACTGGTTCAATTGCATTTTATTTTACTAGTGATCTGTAATCCAGCTCCCTTTCTTTTATCTCCACGTATAGCTTAGAAATGAGACTGCCCCAAAGTGTCTGAGCAATCTTAAGCAGGCTGTCACAGTTCATGTTCAACTGTACAAACTAGGTTCAGAAGATTTCAGGTTGAGTTTATCCCTTTTCTCTCAAATCATATTTTAAATTGAAGTTTGTAAAGCACAGAACTAGCACTGAGACATGCCCGTGGATCAAATGGAGTAGCATCCATCCAGGAGAAGTCACATGGCAGGCGAGATTCATCCCCTGGTTCAGCTACGTAATTCCGATGATTGCAGAGTGGGAATTTGTATGTGTATTTGGTGTCTAACCTTTCACTGTAGTCAATAAAAATTGAGAGCTCAGTTCGTTTTTACAAACGTAGTTTTCAACACAGTTTTTTGGTGCCATCTGAGACATTCAAGGCTCTATGAGACATCCATATGGGATTGACAGATATAATATGACAAGAGACCCATGCTCTTCTAGAGAGGCATCTGGATGTGAGATGAGACCTAGGGGCACCTCAGATAGCACTGGATACCTGTGTGTGGGCAGCTAAATCAAGCCCTTCATCATCATTGTCAACGGAAGCCTAGAGAGCAGTTCAACACACCTGAGGGCAGATGCCTACTGCTATATGTTTCTGTGGTTAGGAATCTAAAATTTAGATCTGTTAGTCTGCTTTAGTCATCTATGCTACCGTTATAATTAACGGAAATCCTGTCCATACAAGTCAATGGAGCCTGGAAATAAGCTCAGCTCCCCCTAGAAATATTTACGTGTGTTTGGTCAGGCCAGCTACTCTCTGGACTCTACTGATGGTATCAATTGGTTCTTCATTGGCTCTGGCTTAAATCAGAGACAGCACAAATGCAGATGTGCACCTAAATGTAGGTGTCTGGGTCTGAATCCCACCTACAGACACTCATTGGAACAAAATGATCATGTTTGAGCCTTTCTTCATAAGACATTAACTTGAGAAGCCTCATAGGAAGAAATGAAGGAGACTGCTAAGACACCGAATACCTCATCACATCCTCACATGCAGATGTTAACTCCACTTTTGAATCCCATTTATCTGTCATTTCACTCACCCCTGCGTGCACTGTGGTGACTTATGCTTTTTAATATAAGCCTCAAGACCCTCCCCACCCCTGAGCATATCCAAATTAATTTATTTAAAACACTAAAAAGTCCTCGGTCTTAAAAATTTTTAACAGGAGCCTGTGCTTATTCTATTAAAAAATTAATCTGCTAGGATGTCTTTAATCAGTCAAGTCACACAAAGGCAAAATAATGACACAGTAACTTTAAGGATCCTTGACTTTGAGCCGCCTTTTATAAGCATGGCAGGCAGAATTAAAAAAAAAAATCAAAAGCAGTAAAAACTTATATTATTTCTGTCAGTAGCTCCTTTTTCAGAAAATGTTGTGAAAACAATCTCTGTGTGGAGGAAGCAACATACTGAGCAACAAGCCTCAATCACAGGAAGTTCATTTTTTTCCTTGGCGCGTCGCCCAGTGCCATCAGAACTAATTAAAAACAGAGCCATGCTGGTAGGAAGCTCTGTGTTTGGGTTTTACAATAACGGAGCAGCAAACCAGGGGGACGTCTAATGAGAATAGTTTCCGAGTTTGTTTTCTAGCGTTGGGCAACTATGTCAATTACTGGAACTACAGCTTAGGGCCAGCAACCATGCTGAGACAGGAAAGAGGGTTATTTTCCGTACAGATTGAGCTGCTACTTTGATGCATGTGTTCTGCATGTCACTTGGATACTGGTGCGGTTCCTTGGCTCATGACTAAATGGGAAGAGGCTGATGCCACCTTGCTCTTCTTGTCTGAGGCTAGATCAAATGTTACGAGACAAGGCTTTCCCTTGGATCATTAGATATGCTCCAGTTAAAAAAATGAAATATGTCCTCTTGTAAGGGTTCTACTTGTAACGAAGGATCTGACTTGCAAAGCGAATTACCAGCCAGGGACTTAACCCTTTGAGGGTTAGAGGAAAAGACAGGTTGACCTGAATATTTTAAAAGCAACCCCTGTGACTCAAACAATCCTTCTCCCAAATGAAAATAAAAAAAAAAATAAAGCTTTTAAAACAAACACACGGCTGCAAAACCCCACATATGCAATTTTTACCCTTACAGTTAGGCTGTTGAATATGTTTGTGGAATTAATGTATATATTAAATATTTTATGCTCTTATTTTAGGATTATTATTAATTTTATGAGCTAGGAAAACAGAAGTGAGGGAGGACAACAGGCTGAATCTGAAGAAAATATTGCTGCGAAGATGAAGGAAATAACTTGGTCTCTGTATCTACTGGGAATAGGATGGGAAGCAATGGGCTTAAGGTATAGCAAGGAAGATTTAGGTAAGTCACTAGGTAAACTTTCTAAGTGTAGGCCAGCTTTGCCTGGGGAGGTGGTGGAATCTCCATCATTGGAAGGTTTTAAGAGTACGTTAAACAAACATAAGTCATAAACAGATTGATACAGAAGATACTGCCTTGGGGGAGGAAGATGGGCTAAAGGATCTCCTGAGGTCCAGTCCAGCCCTATTTTCTCTGCCTATTTTTACATATTGCACCCGAATCTTTGCAAGTGAAAGCTATAATAAAATAGCAACACTTTGTCTCTCAGGGGCAGTCTCTACCTTAAAGCTCTAAAATTAGATATTTTCACATCCTACACTGAAATGCTTTCCTCTGTGGTTTAATACATAGACTACATCTTTGCACAGCAAATTAATTAAGGTCAACAGCAAACTAATCAAGGCCAGAATATGGGTACAGACCTTGCAATTAGGTCAACCATACTGTTAAATTACTTGTTTGATTCACAGCTTAGGCCAATTGGTGTTTCTCCAGAGGGACCCTGGGCCTGGGTCAAGGAGAGCACAGAGCAAGGGTCGTTCCCAACAGGCAGCTTGCATGCAACAACCTGTTTGGGTGTAAGAGAGGACAGAAGCCATGGATACAAGCCACACTCTACCAGCTGACTTCAAGATAGACAGATGTTCTTGTCCCCTTTTATTTCCTGCCGTAGATGCCAAGGTACTTAAGAAGACAAAATAAAGCCAACATCCTACACCATGAAACACCAACATGTAACGCTGTGTATCAAGGTAACTCTTTGTCAAGAACACAGAGTTAATCAAAATAGTTGGGAATAAATATGTTATATGGTCTAATGGCTGAAGCACTAACCTGAGACATTGAAGAACTGGTTTCTTCCTCATGTGGGGAGGCCATGGATCTACCACTTCTGTCTTGGTTCTGCTAACTGAAAGTGCTTTCTCTGCAAAGAAGAAAGCCACCTTTGCTAAGGACATTGAGATGTTCTCAAAATTATGTAAGATCTGTCTGCTGTCGTCATTACTATTATACGGTCATGGTAACTGGGATTAGTAGGCGTACGACCTATCGTAAACTAGTATCTCTATCCACCTAACTGCTGAAATAATTCAATCCACTTTTATTCAGCCTTGCCG
>NW_010110093.1:0-777 GCF_000699245.1 Pterocles gutturalis | reverse complement strand
TTTCAGTGCCAGACCAGAAGTCCCCTCACTAGGGTCAAGGGAGGTGATCTCAGTTCTTCTACGTCTGGGAGACTGCTGATTGCCTTCTTGTGTCACTACAGCAACTACGCTGACACCCTTCTTGGATGGCCTCTTCTGGACAGCTGTCTTCCTTCTCAGTTCATGTACATGGGCTTCCAGCTTAAAGGTGGGTTCACCATCCCACTTCCTCTTGTTTTCCCCCGGTCACGCAGGAAGAACCAGAGTGTACCACGCGGCATGTGACTGGGGCTCCCTTTTTCTCCAATGGGGGCGGGAGAGGCCTGATTTCTTGGGGTGCACCTGACAGCCAAGGTGCTGGTCCGTAGGGATGAGGAGGTGTAGTGATTTTCTTCAGAATTCTGAAGCCAAGAAGATACTCCCTCCACAGCTGGTGTATCCCTATTACTGTAGCTGTTGCTGTCTGGGTCCTTATCTGGTTGACCATGGTATAGCTAGATGCAGTTTGGGCCCCTGCCTCAACCACAGTCTTCTGAGAGTGCTGAACTGCAGCTCGATAGGCACAGGCCAGGCCCCAGTACAATGCTAACAGCTGTTGGGTTTCACTGGGGTAGGAAAGGCACTCTTTTATCAGGTGACGCATCCGTTTGCCAGGGTTGCTTGCCTGTTCAGGTGTAAAGTCCCAGGTTATAGAAGGTGATAACTGCCCTAGCAACCTGCCCAAATCCTTCCACGCACCCTGCCGCCCAGGGACAGGCCACGTCACGGCACTTTTCAGTATTGCCTCACCCAAAAGTT
>NW_010110092.1:510-8702 GCF_000699245.1 Pterocles gutturalis | reverse complement strand
CTTTTTCCCATTTTTATTCAGCAACTAAACGGAGGCCACGGTTACCGTGAGTACAATATATACAGCTACACGGATTCCCCACGGGACTCTGAAACAATACCTGATGTATCGAGAAGGAGCCTATAACCGACACCACCCTTGGCAAAGCAATACTATGCTAGAAATTATCGGCCAGCAGCACGGTGCAGGGCTCCTGGCGACACATCTCATGCCCTTGGAGCTCTCCTACCCCAGGTCTTCCGAATCCCGTGAGGCTATCCATGAGTAAGGAAGATCACCGGTTTGGATTAGGCACCTTCTGAAATAAAGATTACTATCCACTGAGTTTTCCATTTTCAGTTTTGCTCCTCTTGTTGGCTTGTATATTTTTTTGTATTTTTTTTTACCCAACTGGCATCTCCAGAATGCAGCTGCTGCCACCGCTCCTTTGCCCCAGCCACACACAACATAGACACACAAACCCCTGGAAAACAGATTTCGAGACAGTTGTGCAAGGCAACTGTGCAGGTGAAGGCTGCTAGATGACACAAAAATGGAAACTTTCAGATATATATAATGCACAAATCATGTATGTGCCATGCTCACTATAATGAAATTAAAACTTGGGTTAGTGCTTTAAAAAAAAAAAAAAAAATCACCAAAATACCCAATCAGAAATCCAACTATCCAGAGGAGTAGTGGGCTTTATTTTTGCTTGAAACCATGTTTTCCAGACACCAATTACATTCAATTTAATGAAAAAAAAAACAACCCCAAAGGCCCTGTAGACTATCTCCTGCCTTAGTGTGCAGCCCCGGTGACACCTTCCTACCATCTCCTGTCCCCTCCTGCGGTTCTTGATCTTCCTCAACGGCAAGAAACCACTTTTTCTTTTATTCCCAAGAAATCGCTGGTAATTGAAGGCAGCAGTGGAATGAAATAAGGTGCACGCATCGGATTCATCCCACCAGCCGGTGACAAGCACCCACCTCTGCGGTGAAATACAGCCACACTGAACCTCGTTTCCGATGAAAATAAGAGTTATCTGATCTTCCGCCTGTCCAGCTGCCTGTCCCATCCTCACAACAATCGAGCTGGTGAGCCGCTTTCTGCCAAACGTGGCAGAGGTATAGATCTTCACAGCACTAAATTTTTAGAGGTTTTGTGAAAACAGACAGTTGTGAAGACAAAAGCAGGATAAATGTGTGCCTCCGTGGAAGGAAAGGCTGCAGTGAGGACGTGTTAGCTCTCCGTGCTGTTGGGGTGTGCAGCCTGGAGAAGAGAAGGCTCCGGGGAGACCTTCCAGCACCTCCCAGTGCTGAAAGGGGGCTACAGGAGAGCTGGGGGGGCTCTGGGTCAGGGGGTGCAGGGACATGACGAGGGGAACGGGTTTGAGCTGGAAGAGGGGAGATGGAGATGAGATCTTGGGAAGAAATGTTTTCCTGTGCGGGGGGTGAGGCAGTGGCCCAGGGTGCCCAGAGAAGCTGGGGATGCCCCATCCCTGGAGGGGGTCAAGGCCAGGCTGGATGAGGCTTTGGGCAACCTGGGCTAGTGGGAGGTGTCCCTGCCCATGGCAGGGGGTGGCACTGGGTGGGCTTTAAGGTCCCTTCCAACCCAAACCATCCTGTGATTCTACAACCTACCAACCAGGCAGCAACCAGCACATTTGCTTCCACGGGGCTGCTTACTTGGTACATGTTTCACCTGGTCCAGCCATGGTAGGTGCTGATTTTTGTTTAGCGGGTGGTTCGAGGATATAGGTGGGCACTGGTGGGTGCCAGGAAGCAAGAAGTGAGGGGGACGAAGCAGGTTTAGAGACATGGTGAGAAGTGTGGCTAATGAAGGGGGTGTTAAGGCAGAAAAGGAGACAGATGAACAAGGCTTCAGTCGTTCTGGTGCTCATGGAATAAACTCACTGTTTTTCAAATTTACCCCCATTATTTAAGACAGCCTATAAAAAGAACATCTTATTTGAAAAATGGCAGGAGGGCTCTGATAAGGAAAATGTAAATTGCCCAGCCAGCACATGGCCAAGACGTGCTCTTAGGGGGAAAAAAAAAAAAAAAAAAAAAAAAAAAAAAAGGGGTGTTTTAAGGGGAAAAAAAAAAAAAAAAAAAAAAAAGAGAAGATTAATGATGATCATTATTTGTTTTGTACAGAAGAAATCACCTCTGACATTGTACTTCCAACAACAGCCTGGGGCACCACGTCTATGTTAGTCTAGAAAGAGATATTTCAGTTACGTTCTTCCTTTCCCCCCCTCTCCTTCTTAATGCCAATTGTCAAACAACTTGTGTGTCCAACTTCAAGGGAAAAATACACGGCCTAAGTCTTCCTCTTCTAATTTCAGTGGAATGAGACACAAGAATCAATCCTTCCATCTCTAAATCACTTACAGCAGGTCCCTTTCTCCCACGGAGGGATAATGCATGCCTTATGCACTGCACTAGTCCAAATGAAAGAGGTTAATGACAAAGCATCGCTCTGATCTTCACACATTTTAAGGCTATTTAATTTAAATTCTTATTTCAAAAAAAAAGTTGGTATGAGCCAAACTTTTGTAAGTTTTTTTTTTAAATTTTTTTTTAAATGCATATGTTTCTTTGAAGATCTTTTCAGGAAAACGATTTCCTAACAAGCCACCCTCCCCCTGCTGCCACTAAAAAAATCATCCCTGTGGATAAGGCTGTCGGGAAGAGAACCCGTGTGGCATTGACAGAACAGAGAGTGTCACATGCCTGCCTTCCAGTAAGCTGATTGAACAATTAAATTGTATTTCTCTTTAAAAATGGAAAAAAAAAAATCAAAATGCAGATCTTCCTGTGGTCTGGGATTCAGGAAGATTAATGAGCTATCTAAAAGGGAACAGCAGCTTATAATAGAAAGAGAGGACAGTACATTTTTAACATAAAGTTCAAAGGGAAACTTTTCTTGATGGTTAAACTGCAAAGATTTCTTAGCAAAGTCATCTCATCTATTGTCCCTATTGACTCCCTACATTGACTTTTTTTGTCACCTATTGCATCATGTTCGAGCTCTTCCAATTCATCCAAAAAGGGCAATATAATCTTGTCCCTATCCACGCTAATTCCTGTATTTTGTCCTTGACTTCTTTGTCAGCTCGTAGGCTTTGTTCTTTACAACCCTGCGCTGGTTTGGCAGCTGGAAGCCTGCACAGGTCTCTTTTGCATCCTCTTCTCTTGAAAACGTTCACAATCTCCTGTTCAGGACAAATGTTGCCTCAAGATTTGTCTTAAATCAATGAGGAGTCACCTTTCCATTAAATCTGGTTGTGCCCATGAGTAACGAGTTCTAAATCCACAAAAGGAACTATTTAAAAACAAATCCTTGGTTCAGCCTAAGAGCAATGGTAACCACAAAAATACCCAGACCTCAGCCACAAGGTACCTGGAAGAAGACACGGTCGTGGAGTGAGTCAATTAGAGAATCACAGAATGGTTTGGGTTGGAAGGGACCTTAAAGATCACTGAGTTCCCACCCCCTGCCATGGGCAGGGACACCTCCCACTAGCCCAGGTTGCCCAAAGCCTCATCCAGCCTGGCCTTGAACACAGTTCTCTACCGTGTTTTTAAAGCAACGTGGACAACTGGTCATGTCAGGGTGGAGAGGCGACTTCGAACAACAGAAGGCAACAAGACTAATCCCAAAGAGACCTGAAAATCTTGAGCTAAGTGTTGCAGGCTCCCTGATGGCCCCATCACTCCAAATGTAGTGCTCTCAACAGCTCCAAAATTCTTGGCTTTGAACCCACATTTGTCCCACACAGTTTGTAGCACAGAGCTACCAACCGTGGAGAAGTAACTCATTAAATCCTACTGCCCATGGGTATAAGAAAATGATGGTACAATATAGAATCACGGAATCATGAAGGTTGGAAAAGACCTCAAGGATCATCAAGTCCAACCGTCAACCCAACACCACCCAACCCACTAAACCAGGTCCCAAAGCACCACAAATACAACACCTTACACTTTACTGTATGTCTCTCAAGGCTTCTGTTCACACTGTTGTGGGTTTAACTTGTTGCTGAGGACAACTAAGTTATAAAAGGAGGAAGTGAACAACACAAAATCATCCAAAAATTCTCTTGTCAATTATAAAACATCCTCAATTAAAAGCCAACTGAAAATTAACATCGGTAAGACTTCAAGAAGAAATTCTACCCTTGTCCATCACTGTAATATTTGAAGAGTATATATTATTTTCTTGCTATGATTAGCCCAGTAAGAAATCAGAATACATTATACAAAATAATTTAGTCTTGCTATACATTATCATGACAGCCTTGATTTTGCTCCCAAAACCGACACTTTTGTGAATTAGACCACTCAGAAAAAAAACATGAAATGATGCAACGCTCCGAGGAGAAGAAAATTCTCTTGTGTATATACAGCACTTGCCACAAGAAATATAAATCAGAGTAGTCCAACTCTTCAAATTCACCATTTTCAAACACTCTGCCAACTTTCCAAGTGTGATACAAAAGACAAAGAACTGGTCACCTTAGTCCATACATCAGAAACTTGAAACTTCAAATACAAGGTGACTGAGCTTAGCTCCCAAAGCAATCCAGGGTGAGTATAACATTCAACATATGATGTAAGGAAATAAACTGCAGATTAGGAAGCAGACATTAGCTCCAAATATCCAAAACCAGTGCTCACAGTGAGACTGTTTGCATTTCCCCCATTGTTTTATGAGTATCTTTTAAGACCTGGATTTCTAGCTGAAAATGCATAGGGGACACAAATAAACCCTGCTGCTTCACAATGTAATAAGAATAAACAAACAGAGCTTAAAAATTGGAGAGATTTAGACAGCTTGGGTGGCAAAGTAGAGAGGTATTAATATCCTGACGTCGCATGGACAGGATATTCAAGCTCCTGCAAAAGAGAATCATCCAAATTAGGACATTATCTATTTCCCCACCTTGAAGTTCTCCACTTCTGCTGTACAGTTCCCTTCTCTGCTCACGCAAGTAGGCACTCATGCTAATAGCATGGGAGGAGGACTCAAACCTGTATTTAAAAAAAAATAAATAAAATAAAAATACATCCAGTTAGTTAAACCATACACAGAAACATCCTTGTAAGCACCAGTCAGCTCTGAACAAAAAGGACTTCCCTGAATGTTGGAGCCAAACTATCAAGGCAGACAAAATCATATTTTTTCCTATAAAACTCCATCACTGGTGAACCACAGGCTGTTGCCTCAGATCAACATGGCTCTGCCAAAAACTGACCGTGACACAGACCTGTCTGCAAAGTGCAGTGATGGTCCTTCGCTCCACCAGCTGGGAGCACGCAGTCATTCAAGAACGAACGGCCTCAAAAACCAGTAAACAGGTTGCCCAGAGAAGCTGTGGGTGCCCCATCCCTGGAGGGGTTCAAGGCCAGGCCGGATGAGGCTTTGGGCAACCTGGGCTAGTGGGAGGTGTCCCTGCCCATGGCAGGGGTTGGAACTGGATGGGCTTTAAGGTCCTTTCCAACCCAAACCATTCTGTGATTCTATGATTCTAAAATCCAAACCAAAGCCATAAGCTCACACGATCTAAATTGCTAACTGGCATAAACAAAAACTAAAAACTAATATTCTCCTAGAAACTAGAGAGTAATAAACTACTAAGTATTTATCGCATGGCTCCAACCCTCCACAATGACCAATCTGAGAGGTGGAGACCACTATTTTCCAACTACTGTAGAACCATAAGGATGATTTTTGCCATTGATAGTCAAAATCCACAGACTGGGCACTGACCTGATGCTGCACAGACTCAGGATGTCTCTGGACTTGCTACGGCTGGAGCTGGGTGTCCCTCTGATCACAAGTGTCCCATGGACAAGGACTCATGTCCAACCTGCCTGAGCTCGGTGCTGGGGACACCCAACATGGCCACTGCCATGGCACTGCCCAGCAAACACCAGATCTGTGTGTGCCCGGGGTGCTGGGGACCAGGGAGGAGGGAACAGGGAGTTGGGACAAAGCATCTTCAAACAGCCAAACTGGACACAGGACTTTGAGGGAAGATGTCTTTCACAAAAAATCAAACTCCTCAAGGTGAAGACCTGAAGATGTTGATGATCTGGTGTAATGTCCCATGCCCCCTTCCCAACCCTTCTGCTAAGGAAGACCCAATCAGCCTTAACGCTGCCCAGAGGGATGCTGGAAACAGGAGCATCACACCAGAGAAAAGGGACAAGCACCTCTAAGCCTCTCTTGTGCAACGGTGTTAAGGTTATTACTATAAATGAAATTTTTCTGCCCTAATTTGGCCTGGGAGCGTTAGTACTATTGCAACTGAACTAATAATCGTGCATCAAAAAACAACAAACACTTAAGGCGTTAATTAAATGAACAGTAAATTCTCAGCTCCATATTTATGATGTGCTCCCTTTGCCCCAGGGAGATATCAAGCGTAACATTATCACCATGGCCCAGAGGTCTTCTCCAGGCATCAAAACCACAAGCTTCAGGTCAAGGCAAATTACAGGAATAATCTAAATCATAACCAAAACCTCAGTCGTCTCCTTGAGACAGCAACTCAGATTATTCCTCAGAGCCCTGGACTGGTTTTTGCTGCAGGATCACATCCACTTTTTTCCAACAGCCATCCAGTTTCACTCCTCTATGTCCCCTCCTCTGCCATTGCCTTGATCTGTTCTTCTCCCACATTCCTATCTCCGCTCACCTCCTCCAACTCTTCAACTCCTTTCCCCATGCTGATCCTCCCACAGCAAAGCTTTCAAAACATTTGTTTTACACAGAATTACAGCCAAGCCCAAGACTAACGTACTGAGTGTTCAACATCTGCTTGTACAATTCACCCCCTTCCCACCAACGCCCAATTTCCATCTTAAAAATCTGATCTGCGGGGAGATGGCAACCTGACCATGCACGTGGCTACCTTCTGGAAGAGAAGAAAGCCAGGTTTATGATGGCATGAACTATCTGATTCCCAAAGTACCCTTCATCCGAAGCTTTATTTTTTAAGCCAACATTAAACAACTAAATACATCATGACTTTTTATCATGACTTTTTTTTTTTTTTTTTTAGATAGGGAAACAAAAATTCTAAGTCTCTTTGTACTGACTTCCAGACAGCAGGACACGCTTGAGGAGTCCTCATGCTTTCCACTATTGCTAGAACACACAACTAGCAGAAGTACTTATCATTTCTAAAACTTACAGCACGCTATCGCAGGGCACGGCACAAACACCTGCAACCATCTGTGAGTAAAAAGCGAGGTGGAGCCCTGCCCCAAAAAACTGAAGCGAGGAATTAAATGCAGATATTCTGATAACAAGTGGAAAACTCCTCTGATTTGGATGGAGCTAACGGAAAGGCAAGAAAAAGAACCTTGCAGCCTGGCACGAAAAGCGCTGAAGATGGGAGAGGAGACAAGAATAACACTCCATCAAACGTGTCCACCCCTCAGCGGACTGAAAAATTCCATTTCAACGGAGATTTCCAGAGATATAGTGACAGCTGACAGAAGACAGATAACCAAATAAGAGATCCCAGTAAGTGCTGCTGTCACTGCGGTGCCGGCAATGACTTGGTGACAAGACCGTGAGTGGTAAGAGACGTGCTGCTCCTCCGAGGTGACGCACCTTCGCTTCAAACAATTATACCCACCTTCACTCTCTGCTGACAAACTAATATACAGCCTTCAACTGCTGGGGGTGAAACAGAGCATCCTTACTCCTCAGACTTAAACGGTCCAAGAACAGACACAAGACAAAAGGTGAGCAGCCCTGTTTTGCTCCAATATACATCTGCAAGTTGGAGTAAATTCAAAGAGTGTAATTCTCATGTCAAACAGCCGTGGGAGTGAAAAAAAAAAAAAAAAAAAAGGTGGGGGGAATAATCACGGGTTGACAGGGGCAGGAAGCACCTCTGGAATCATCCAGGCAGCAGTTAACCTTCTAATAACAGAAGGTTGCACAGACAGGTCACCCTGCGAGAGGGAGAGTTGGCAGTGCAGAAGACTTGGATTTCTAACTGGAGCCTTAGGGACTATGAGAACACAGCCACCAGGCACCTGTGCCCATGGGGTAAAGCACAGGGAGTTCTAGAGAATCAAGAAATAAGTTTTAGCTGAAAAAAAAAAACCCCAAACCAACAACAACAAACCCAAAAAAACCCCAAAAAACCCAACAACAATTGGTAAAGAGGATGCAGAACACAAAGC
>NW_010110092.1:0-500 GCF_000699245.1 Pterocles gutturalis | reverse complement strand
CAAACCAGCCAATGGCTCTCAGCCCTTCCCATTACTGAAGCTCCTGCATTATCTCCCCACCATGTCACCATCTGCCTCCAATCACAAATGAGGGGTTCTTTACTAAAAATAAACACCCAGAGTTCATGGATCCCCATCTCAAAAATAATGGGTGAAAAAAATAAAGGGTCAAAACACCAGCTCACTTCCAACCACTCCCCCTCCAGCTAATATTCCACGATATTTTTTTACCCTTGGACTCTTGACTCTAGAGAGCAGAGCCTCCCAAGGCTAGGCACGGCTCACATGGGCAGTGAAACACAGCCTGAGCCCTGCAGCAGTTTATAATCCAGAGGGGTGCTGAGGTCCCATCAGATACACTGCTCCTGCTGCAGCTGAGCACAGTTAAAAGGTTCATGCCCCAAGCGGCTGGTGCTCCCCACCACCGCCCCACTCTGCCCTTCCCTCGAATCTGCTTGTTTCTTCAACTGCTTTTGAACAATCTCATTGTAAATAATAAT
>NW_010110091.1:851-3283 GCF_000699245.1 Pterocles gutturalis | reverse complement strand
GGGGGGGCAGCAGCTCCATCAGCCGGTGCCTGGGCAGCTCCCGCCAGCGCTCCCACCCCGGTGCGTTCTGTATTATTTTATTATTTCAGGTCTTTCAGACACTCGCAAGGATTTCAGGCATTGCCAGAGGGCTCGTCGTGGTCAGAACCTCAGACTGAGGACACAAAACACCAACACAAATAGTGACCATGCTGGGGACGCTGGGCACCGACCCCCCACAACTCCTGCAGTGGGGGTGGAGCATCTGCAAAGACACCATCCAAAAAAAACCCACCAACCCAACCGCTGCACAGCCAGTGGAGGGGTTACAGACACCCAACAGAGGTCCCACACCGAGGGGTCATGCAGGGGGATGTCACATCTGCCCCCGGTGGCAATGCGGGCAGAGGCATCGGCGGGCAGAGGCATCGCAGCCCCTCTCCCCAGTTTGGCTCCAGCTCCTGCAGCTGGACGGGGAGCGGGGCTGGAGGAACGGTGCAGAGAGAATGTTTCCAGCAGAGGAGAGCTTCCCTCCTCGTCCAAGATCACTTAAGACTGTTATTCAAAAGAAAAAAAAAAACATGGTGTTCTGGCAACCTGCAGAATTTGGCCGGCTGAAGAAGCGATTGAGGCTGTCAGGAGTTTCTGTCTCCAGATGAGCTCGCCTGGCTGGCTGACACGGGGCGGATCAGGGGGAAAAGTATTAAAAAGGTTTGAATTTCTATCCCTGGGTTTTATTGCGTGCAAACATACGTGGTCATTTCTTTCTAAGGTTTCCAATCTGCTAATTGAGACATTTCCTCATGAAAAAAGAATGTCCTGGACTACGGACCGGGCTGCTGGCGCAGCTCCGCGCACGGGGCGGGATGGGAGAGGAGGGGGCACATCACGGGCTGACGGCGGGTATCAGCCACCACCGCCCCGGGTGCTCCGCGGGGATGCACCAGCACCGGCACCATTGGGCAGCACCCACCCAGGACAGACGTGGCGGTGGGAGGCGGTGGGAGGCAGGAAGGGAGCCCAGGACACCCCCGAGCACGATCGTCCTGCCGCCATGGGGGTTAAGTCACACCACAGGCACGTCACACCGGGCTCGGAGATTCCTGGAGAAGGGCAGGTGGGACACCAGCCCAGGAAACCGGACATCTAGAAAGATTTCTTTCCAGGCATCAGTTTGTTTTAAAAAAAACAACAAAAAAAGGAAGGAAGGAAAAAAATAATCTGGCCTGCGCATAAAAAAAGTCTTCTGTATTTCTGCGAGAGTGATAGACGTGTTTCTTCTACCCTCAGAAAGCACAAGAGTGGACAAATTGATTTTGTTCAAAATATTGACAAGACAAAGAGCCAAGAAAAGCACTTTAGGGCCAGAACAAGCCCAGAACATTAAGGGAGAAAGGAGCATGGAAGAAGCTGCTGGGAACATACGAGGAGGGTTATAACGAGGACGCGACTGCTGCCACAGCTACAGCCTCCTCGGCATGACCTCTGGTGGGACCACAGAGATTTAATATTGGAAAAAAAGAATTAAAACCATTTTGTAGACTCATGCAGAACGCACAGGGGATGGAGAGGGATTCTAACTTTGTACAGGTCAAACACCATCCACGCGGGTTCACCAGCACTCGGTGCAGCCACAGCCACTGCCCGAGAATCGAGCTCCCGAGTGCTCCGGGGGACGCCCAGGAACTCCGCTCCCTGGCGCCGGAGGAGCAGCAGCACGGCCGCCCCGCGCAAATCAACGCAGGCTACGAGCAAAGGGGGCTGGGGAGCGACCGCCCATTGCTGCCGCTGCAGCTCGGGGGAATTTAGGACACAACACACGGGCTAGTGCGGAGAAGACGGTCCCCACCGCGGAGCCCCCCGCTGCTGGGAACACTGGTGTCAGCGGGAGGTGGGTGGAAGGAGACCCCAGGGAACAGGACCATGGGGGGGATCTTCAGAAGCCTCCGCATCCTGGTCAGCCTCTGGCCACCCGCCCTTCGCCCGGTCCCCCAGGGAGAGCCCGAGGACCACTCCGGGCAGCCCCTGGGGACGGCATCTGCAAAGAGCAGAGCACCGAGATCCGCGGGCTGGAGGAGAGAGGAGCTCGGGGTGCTCAGGGAGCAGACTGGGGCTCCATCACTGCCTCACGGAACCACAGAACGGTTTGGGGTGGAAGGGACCTTAAAGCCCATCCAGCTCCAACCCCCTGCCACATGCAGGGACACCTCCTGCTAGCCCAGGTCACTCAACGGTGTGACCACAGCGCCTGGCCCTGGCACACACACCCCAGCAGGAGAAAAATAAAATAGCAAAGGCTGTGCTCTGATTGTGCAAGGGAGACCCAGCTCAGCCCCGCAGCACCGGGGTCCTGGAGGAGCCCACACACCCCGTCCCGCAGCCCATGCCTCTTTAGGAGTTGTTTGGCTTAAACAAGAGGTGCCACTTGGGGCATCCAGAACCAGCTTCTGCTC
>NW_010110091.1:469-830 GCF_000699245.1 Pterocles gutturalis | reverse complement strand
CCTTCCAGGTGTCCTGGCCGTGCCGGGCGCTTACCTTCAGCTTCTCAAAGCGATCGTTGAGGGATGCCACTTGGTGGTCCCGGTGGCGCCCCACCAGTTTGCATAAGGCACAGATGAGCTGGTCGTCGGCGACACAGTACATGTTCACTTTCTCGTTCTCGTGCTCCAGGCACGTCAGTCCGCGGAAGTGCGCGTCAGGCACGGGCTCCACCAGCCGGTGGCTAGTGAAGGGCTTCTTGTTGGGGTGGGTGGCGCGCAGGCAGCGGTCGCAGTAGGACACCTCGCAGGTGATGCAGGTCTTCACGGCGTCCCGCGGCGGGGCCTGCTCGCAGAACTGGCCGGGGGTTCCCTCTCCGCCCCC
>NW_010110091.1:0-251 GCF_000699245.1 Pterocles gutturalis | reverse complement strand
CCAGGACGCGGTGGGCGCAGCTGAAGCACAGGCTGTGGGCGCACGGCAGCAGGAGAGGGTCCTCGAACAACTCCAGGCAGATTGGGCAGGTCAGTTCTGACTCCAGTGTTTCCATCTTTAGTTAAAAGGAGCCGGGTTCAGCATCAGAAGCCGGGGAAGGTGGGCTGGTACCTGGGGAGAGGAAAGCAGAGACGTGAGACGGCAGCTCCAGTGACACAGTGACGCCCTGCCGCACCCTGATGCTCTTCGCA
>NW_010110090.1:61760-71957 GCF_000699245.1 Pterocles gutturalis | reverse complement strand
CGTATCAACCGCACCACTCAGCTTGGTGGTATATATATATATATAACAAATATATATAACAAATCATTTACCAAATTGTTAAGAATTGCCAAAGATGGTTGACTGAAGTGAGTTTGAGGGAGAGAGGGAAAGGTCAGCAGAGAGATCTGTAATCTATAATAATTTATTGCTTGGAACCCTCCTGGATGCCTGTTATAATACATGAAGAGAGAAACTGCTGGAGACAGCCTTAGCGCAAGCATTGCTTTATGCAACTGAATTTTAAAATAATGTATCAAAGCCTTAATATCCAGCTATCATTCTAAGAATATGATGTTCTCCTGCTTTCTTGTGGCCTGTTCGTCAAAGGTCTCTATTCTGAGCCTGCTTGGCTTTTGTGTTTTTCACAAACTTCAAAAACAGGATTAAAGAATCAACTACAGCACCTGAGATAACCAGTGTTCAGGTGGGTGATCCTTGCTCCAGTCATGTTTTGAAGATGCCACCGGAGCAGCAGCCTGTAGTTGAAGCATGTACCGATCTTAATGAAGAGGGAATGATGTTCTCCTCTTTCAAAGTGGGAAAGCTGTAGAGATCTGTTAGGATGCTCAGAATTCGCCAGTTTAATCTACTGAATCTGCAATGTGTTATTCACATGGGACTGGAAGAATATTTTCCTGAGTCTGCATCTGCTGTTATTACAACAAAACTTGTAATCTAGGCTAGGAATTAGCCTTTTTGGTTTTGTTTTTTTTTTTTTTAAAGGGAAGTACTGAGTGATGAATCCAGTTTGTATCTCTAAATGTTGTTTCGTTAAGGAGAAATGTTTAAGAAAATTACTGTCCATATTTTTATCAGCTGTATAGGATATTAATTTTAAAGATTTTTGTCAGACCCTGAAAGGGCAAATTATTGTGCCAGGTGATCATTTCTTTAAGGGGGTGATAAATTCAAAACGTGAATCTGTGACATAGGATGAGAAATTAATATTTCAGATAATTCATTGTCAATGGTACTTGTAACTGATGGTCAGGAATATAAAGTAGCTTAGAGGGCTGATTTAACTAGCTCCTGGATTGCTCTACTTCCATACAAAGGCACTTGCTAGACCATTCTTCTGGATACAACTTTTGGACATTTTTGGAGGCTGATGCTTAGAAGCATCTATTTCTGCAGCTAGTCTGATACATAGAAAAAAAAAATCAATCAGTAGAGCTGAGACCGGACCACAGGAACTCCTTAGCAAAAAGCTGAACTGAACTTTTATTTTCTCAGTCAAATGCAATCTGAAACCAAGCTAGACCACATCTGAAGCACTGCTGAGTTCAGGCACCTTTTGCCATAGATCCTATGTGGAGTATCTTATTGTATACTTGCGTACTTTCTGCCTCATAGCTGGAGTGGCAATACAGATGTAAAATACTTTCAGCAATTGTCATTGTGTAGTACTTTTTAGTGCTGACAAGTTGAAATAGTCACAGCTATGGACCAGTTAAGTTCTGTTTGGGTTTTTTTTTTTTTCTTTAAGCAAAAGTGAACATCAGTAGGTCTCTCCTCTTTGCTCTCTCCTCTCTCTGTTAGTGTCTCTCTCTCTCTCTTTTTCCCCTGTTTGGCACCAGACCTTTGTAACGGTGAGGAGGGATTGTCAGAGTATTGCATTGGTAGAGTTAAATTGGTGTAGTTACATTCTGGAGAACAGCTGTTGTGTATACCAAAAGTAAAACAAGCTCAAAGAAACTGAAGGAATTGGTGTCAGGTGCATAATCTGGCAACTGTTAAAAATGATGGGGCTTAACGCAGTCTGTAGTTCATGAAATACTGTTCATCTGAAACCAAAAAGATATATTCATAGACAAAAGCATCCATACGTGCCTTCTTTCTTTTATTCCTCATTAAGCATCTATTGTTTGTTAGTGTCATAGATTATCAGGACCTAAGTCTAAGCCAGTGAGGATCTACTGCCCATGTGCAGGTATCCCTAACCATATATGCCTCTGGGGCAACTCGCAAGTCCAACAGCACTGAACAAAGATTCAAATGTACCTGGGAGAGCAAGATGTTTGCTGTGTTCCAGAATGCCTGTTTATCCCTATCAATTTTGACAGCAAGCACTAAGTTATTGTACAAATACAAATACACTTTCCTTAACACCATCTGAAGGAGATAATGATGTGAATAACGATTTTCTCCCTCACATTCTGTGTTTAAAAAAAAAAAAAAAAAGTCTGCTAAACAGTTTGGTCCATTCACTATTTTCTCTCCTGGCTGGCCAGGTTCAGGCAGCTTCCACAATCAATAGCTTCATTTAGCTTGGCATCCGATGGCTGGGGTAGCTTAATTTCAATAACATTATGATGCTTGCTTTCTTTTGAGCTTCAATCTTATATTTGTTTCAGTGTTCGTTCTAATATTCTTTTTGGTATTGCACTCAGAGAGGAATGGTTTTCAATTGATGTTACAACTGCAGTCACCCAAGCTAGGAATTGGAAAACTGATTTGCAACTGGGCAACTGCTATTTGTGCTGAAAAACATCAGAGATATGAAAACATTTAAATTTGCGGTTCCATCTAGGCATGTTCTTCAGAGGCTCTGTTCACTAGTGTGTCAATTCTGAAATCTAATAACTTAAATATGTGCCTGAGTCAGCATAGCTTCCCTGCTGTTCCTGCTCAAGTGAGTGCAGTGCAGGGTTTGGACTGCGAAGTGCCACCAAGCTGGCAGCACAGAGGTAGGCTTCCTATGGCGTTTCCATTTGTGGCAGGGTTTTCTGGCACCAGTTTTGGTGATGGCTGATCCCTGTTTCCCCATCACTTGCTGTCCTTTTGGGAAATACAGTTATTCTCACATTCTTGTATTTCTTCCACATGTGTTGAAAAGTCTGAATAAATAATGGAGTGACTAGAACCTAATGTGCTGTTCCAGGGGACTTTCTGGGGACATTGGTTCTTACAGGCTTTGAAGAACAGGCAAATACTAATCCTGGCATTTAGAGGGTTATTGAAATCTGAGAAGGCACTATTGAAATGCCTGGGGAAGCTCATACCTCAGTAGTTCCAAGTTACCTGTAAAAAGAAGCGGACATCATCATATCCTAAGCTGGGTCACATTTTCAGGAATTTCTTCATGGCCGTGAGAAGAATGCACAGTTTTGGGGGTGGGGGGTGTTTGGTGGTTTGGTTGTTTTGTTGTTGTTGTTGGGTTTTTTGTTTTGTTTTGTTTAAAAAAAAGCCCATCTCTCCTGTTCAGCTGGTCTATAGCAACTTGCCTATAGGAAAAAACAAACCACAATTTGTAGTAATTTATTTCTAATTCCTTTACTCAGTACCTGAGTGCTCTTCTGTTTTTATGAAAAAGGGATATCTCCTGTGTCTATATTACCATTTTTTTAGGTAATGCCAGTATCTGTCTAATGTCTTTCAATACTATAAGGTACCTGGTAATAAAATGAACAGGTGAAAGTAGCTATATCCCATCTAACCTCTCTTCTTCTGAGCAGAAGCTGTTCTTTTAATATTAATTTGATTTGGGAATGAGATGAGGTGCTTGGTGAAGTGTGCTGAATTTATCCTTCATTATGCTATTGTAACTGGGACAAAACCTTTAATCTAAAAATATATTCCCCCTACTCGACTTTTCAAATTTTGTGTTTTGATAAACTGATGCTTTACAAGTACTTCATCAGTTGGCTTCTGAGACATGAAGTGGGACACTATTCCATTGCATAAATTAATCATAAAGGCACACTAAATTTTCCATCATTTTGTTGCTAAGGGAAAAGTCAGAGGGATGGGGAGGTGGGTGGGCAGAGGGGTGGTGAACAGGAGCTCCTGGAAGTGAGGGGGCGGGTGTGCCCGTTCAGGTAACCGCAGCCGTGGTGCAGGGAGGTTCACAGCAGCTTTTCTGGCAGCCCGAGATCACCCTGACAGGTGAGGTGAAGCCTCCGCAATCTCTCACGATGGTGCTAATGTCTGTCAGAGCTCGATCTTTAGAATGTTGTGTGTATATTTTCTGTGCGAAGATTGAAGTTTGAGCTGGGAGACAAGTTGGAAGCTCCCTGCTGATGAGTTCATCGTTTAGCTGGGTTAAACTCTGCCGCCCGGTGTTGTTGCAGGGGTGTGGTTGTTAAACTTCCCCCTAATGAATTGCCAATGTCAAGATGTCAAGAAATCCATCCGTGTATGTGAACTAAGATCTGCATGGGGCTATTTGAATATGTGCTGTAAGTCACTGCTGGTGATGAGGTGGTGTCAGATAACCTGAAATGCACTTCAGTCAGAACTGGGTAGAAGAAGTCATCATCCCTTCGTGATAAAGGTTAAATATCTGCTTCTCTTGCTCCAGCAATATCAAAGTGTCACTTCTGAGCACTTCCATTGGAGCCTCATCCTCAGAGCAGCCTGCCTTCCCTTTGATTGCTGTGTCACTCCACAGTGACCTTCTGGCGTTAGATCCCCTGGACATAGCTTTGGAGATGCACAAATGACGTTGTGACTCTCACTGTGCGCTCCTGACATACTTTCTTTTATCCTTTCTGTGGATAAAGAAGGGATCAAATGTAAATTATTTAATCTGTAATACATCTGTGAATCTGAGATGTCAATCTATCATATTTTAAAGACAGTATTTTTGCACTTCCCAACAGTGGTACTGATGATGTCTGCAATATATGTTTATGTTTAATCCAGTCTTAAGTAGATACCCATTTTTTGCCTAATACCAAATTATAAATGCTACCTTAAGGGTCATGTAAGACATCTGTTCTGCAGACTGTGCCATTTATTTTTTTTAAAAAAGCTAACAAGTAATGTTTTTTTGCAGAATGTTCTGAAAATGAGTTGTGTCTCTCCAAAATTATGTTTAGGAGACAAATCTCTAAGAGGTAAAAGTGTTCTTGATGATGGGGGTTGGTGAAAAGACGGGAGGGTAAGGGTGGTGTTAGACATGTTGTTTCAGGATTCACTGGCCTGCAGTCTGGTATTTGTAATAAGACAGTAATTTCAAATATTGTGCTTTCAAAACACACGACTGGAGCCTTAGTAAACAGGTATGACACTCGCTATGTAGTAATCTTTGTAGTCTCTTTTGCATTTATTTACACCCAAATTGAGGAATGACATCTCTTAGTTTTTAAGTCACCTAGGCAGATTTCAAAAATTGATCCAATTTCATTAACTTTCCTCAGAATAAGATTTATATAATTTATCATGAATAATTATTCTTAAAGTTGTAATTGACCTTTAATTTTTCAGAACAAGCCCCAGAAGGTGCATACTTGGGTTCAAAGGTACTCTTCATCAAAAATAATTTTTAAAAGTCATTGCAACACAGCTGTTCACAGCAAAATGCAGTGGAAGCAAATTGCTATTATGGTGCACTTCATACATTACATGCATTCTGGGTTTGTGTAAGTCAAATCTGTGTTAGTAATAATACACAGCTTTTGTCTTGCTGAGAAAAGAACATATTTGGGGTGTTAGAAAACATAAAGAAATGAGAGGGAGAAAAATTGATTCTGAAGTTAATGTCCTGAATCTGACAGATGAGCACTGCGCCGAATGGTACCCACTTTAGCAAGAAATTAACTCTGCTGTAGATATTGTATGTTTGGATTTACTGCAGGAGTTGAAAAGTGGAAAGTGACTTCAGTCATGCTCCAATTTCTCTGATCCTCAATGGAAACACAATATTATTTGTTTCATAGGCTCCAGTGCTTGACAGTAAAATAGAAGAATGTGAATAAACAGGACTGCATTAAAGCACCCCTCTCATTTTCTGAATGCTACGACAGAGGTCATAGCAGGACATAAAGCAATTGAAAGAGATTGATTTCTAGTGGGCTGGGTCACTGTTTGTGTCTCTGGAACTACAGAGCAGATTGCCATTTTAGATTTTTCCCTCTTTCCATCAAGAAAACAAAATCGCTGAAGGATTATGTAGTTGGTTAAGGAAGTAAAGTAACATTTTCCAAATGAGCTGTACTTCTGTTGGTGAGGAAGAAGCTACGACTAATAAAGGGGCATTTTCCTAATCCTGCTTTTGAATTTTCATCATAGGAATTTGGAGAAAAGTATGTGCCAATAATAAAGGTGGGAAAAATTATAAGGAAGTGAAATTACTTTTCTGTACCTTTTCCTCTAACTTTAGTTTTCTTTACACAGTTGCAATAGCTGTTATGATTTTTCAACTCTTATACTTCTTGGTGACTCATAAATGTTTAGGTACAAGACTGTCCACCTTTGTTTTTCACAGATGTCCCACTCCAGATTACTACATTCGATAATGCTTTTATGAGTTTTAATGAGTTTTTTTAGAACTATTCCAATTAATAATTTTATAACACCTGGTGTTCTCCTATGCTGTATGAACTAAAATTCTCTCCTTTCCTCTTGGTGCTTGCTAGGTAATGCAGGACATTTGCCTTTGTAGTCTCTGTCATATAAATATTCCCAAATGTTTATTTTCTCTCCTACTCAGGATTACTGCAGTAGTTCAGAGGAAGTTTACAAACTTGCCAGTTGCTCAGATGAGTCACAGCACTCTGTAGTCCTGCTCCTCTGCAGTCACTGAGGATGCCTGGTGCGTTTGTCTGGTTCATGGCAGTTATAAATTTTGTTTCTTGCTGCATTCCAGTTTCTATAGTTCTCTTTTATCTTTCTAATAATTCTTAGCAGTTTATTTAAACCTACACAATGTGACAAAGCTTTTCGCTTCCTGAAGTGGCTGCACTGAAGTGACAAGTTAATTGATTCGTTTTTACGTGACTAAGGTTTGCAGGAGGCTCTGAGCCTCTCTTGAGATGAGGAGCTGTACTGGGTGCACGTGAGCTGCTTTACAGTGAGTATGGAACTAAACCAGCAGAGTGGTCAGCCCTTAGACCAGTGCAAAGCTTCTCAGCTCTGTAGTACAGTTGAATTTTGCTACCACAAGAAAAAAAAAAAATCCTGGGGCTTGCCAGTGGGACTGTAGGAAAAGAAGAGAAAGAAGAAACGGGTGAGCTGGAGCACAGAGCCGGGCTTGCCAGTCCTGCCTGGAGAGTGACAAGACAAGGATGGATCCTGTGTCCAGCAGTCACCCTGTGCACGCAGCCTGGCTTCCGTCAGTGCCAAGCAAAACGGCAGATGTGGCTTTCCCCACACAGACAGAGGAGGAAGGAAAGTCCTCTGGGGCTCCAGCAGCCTGCACAAATGCCTGCTGTCTTCTGCCAGATCTGATGCTCGCCGCCATCCTTGCAAACAACCAGGAAAGGGTCAAATTTTCACACTTACCCAGATTTTACTGTCTCAGTTTTTGGAAATTCTTACGGAGGGATGTTTAAAGTTGTCTGAAAGTTCTTAAAAGGTCAGAGTGTCAAGAAATTAACCTCCTAGTCATGAAAGAGTTGGTTGCCCTAACATCTGAGAGCTTCGTTCGTGGTGCGTTACTGCCTGCCCACACTCCAGGGGTACAGCATGTTCTGAAGCTTTGCTTTGGGAGGAACAGTACTTCTGTAATCAGCACATGGTGAAGAGATAATTAAGCCTTGAGAGGTTATAAAATTTATGTTGGAAATGGAGAAAATATATTCTGAATATGAGTCTGTATTTGTAGACAGCAAGACTTTTCAGGGCAATGAACTTTTTGATTTACATTTCAGACAATGGGTATCAAGTTTTAGCAGAACCTTCCAGCATGCAGCATCTGTCAAGAAAGTACCTCATTTTAAATTGATTTGTGTAGTGAGATTTATTCTGACCTTCTAGAAGTAGTATAGAGAAAACCCTCAAAAGTAGAGTCACCTTCTTCTTCAGAACCTGCTTTTCTTGTGTGTACCCACTGCCGCTGATGCCAGACTCTCTGGGAAGCTGGGGAGGGGTCCACAGCAAGTGGGAAAAAGTGTGGTTGTGCCTTGTCTTTCTGTCCCAGGGTTTTACTACGCTGCTCAATAACTAAGGAGGTAAGCTGCACATGAAGAGCGTGATTTCTCACAGTTCACAAGGCTTTTTCCCTGGAGTCTTTAGCAAAGATATCTTTTCCCTCTGTATTTCTGCCTGAGCCTGTTTTGACAGAAGAAGAGCTGACTCTTTATATTTTCTCTGTGTTTACCAGCATGTGTTTTATACGCTTACATTGCAAAACTATAAATCCCAGAATAAACAGATGACAAATTCTAGAGTGTATTTTAACGCAGGGTTTGCTTGTTGCCGCAGTGTCGGTACCCACAGAGAGGAGCGTTATCTCCCAGTCCCTTGCCTGAGCCAAAGGCGTCCTCTGAGAGGGGAAGCATCCTTCCTTCCCCACAGGTAACTGCGGAGGACTGAAAGCATGAGATTGGATTGTATTGACAATGGTAATTGTCTGCTGTAAATCAGAAATGTTACAAGTATCTTGAGGGTATGGCGAGCAGTTTTCTTTTCCCCCTGTTCGTGCGCCCAGACAAAGGACATGGATTTTGGATCTTTCTCTCTCCACAAGCCAAAGATCGTCTCCCAAAGAGCTGAATCAGAGCACATCTGGTCTGGTCCAGTCCAGAGACTGTCTGGTCTTGTGTTGAATTCGTGCCACATCACCTACCAAATGTTTAGTGCTTGTTTTCCCCATGTTAAATTACCCATTTTAAAGAAGGAGAAAGTCAGACTTTCAGCATTGATGGAGCTAAGCTGACTTTTAAGCTGAGGATTACACCAGCTGAGTTTTAGGGAAGAGTGGAAACACAAATGATGGCCCAGTTATTTCTTTTATGTATGGTTACATAAGTCACCTATACTTTCTCTAAATTAACTACTTCACTAAATTCCAACTTGATGACTTGAATGGTGTCTCTTGGGGTAAGTATCCTTGAAGGGAAGTGATAGTAAGTACTGACAGGAACTTCACTCTTCACTTTCTCATGACAGCAGACAAAATCCAACCACCTCGCTCTCTCCTGGTACTTCTCTTGGTTTCACATGAGATGGATAAGGGGTATTTTTAGTGCCACATTATCTGATCTAGAGTTCTGCAGAAGTTAGGGTTCTATATGAATCTGTTGATTATTTAAGAACACTGAATTATGTCATGCATGGAAGTATTTTTTGTTCTGTCAGTAGCCAAAACCGAACGTGCCTAGGTCTTGCTCTGTTCTGCGGATATAAATGAAAAGCTTTATCAGCATAAGCTGATTTCAGCTAGTGGCAAGTGTGAATCCAAAACTTAAACAGCAACAGAATTCACAACTGGTACATACTGATGTAATATAATTGAAGTTGATGCTCTTGTACCTGTTCTTGCCACAATTAATTTATTTTTATAATTCCTTTTCAGTGAAGACAGATCCCAAGTGTTTATGAGCTGCATTTTGCCAGCCTCTCTCATTTATATCCTGTCAGAAAATTCTAGCAGTGCTCCACAGTGATGCACGGTGGCTCTTCAGAGGCGCGGCAGGCAATGCTGGCAGTGCCTGGGAGCTGCGGTGCCAGCGGGGGTGGCAGGGTGGAGTTTCCTCCTACACCAACCCATGAAGCTGATAGTGTAGCTGTGTCCTCCCCATTACTCTGACTCCTATGGGATGGGCAGAGATGTTGAAAGGGGAGAGTGTGTTACTGCGGGATGCAATAACGTTGTTTTAGTGTGTCATTCAGGTGGGCTTTGGGCTGAGATGATGTGGTTTTTTTCTATTGCCTCTCTATTCTGCTAGTCCTGTGCAAGTGATAGAAATCTTAAAGGTTTTGGCTGCAAATGAGGGCAGCAATACAAAATTTAAGTTTTATAATTTTCCTTCTAAAGATTGTATATGAATTTCTCTAGGTATAAGAATGTCTTTTCTTTGACTGAAGTCTATGCTGGCAGATGAACATCCTTCCTCTCTAGGTATAAGAATGTCTTTTCTTTGATTGAAGTCTATGCTGGCAAATGAACGTCCTTCTAAATGGGCTCCTCTTCTTGTATATGCCCTTTTACTGCCTTCATCTGTGAAAAATCCATACTCCTGTCTCCTCTAACTCTTGCTTTACAGTGCCTCTTAAAAATTATTCTTGAAGGACGTTGCCTCTTTTCCTTTCCTTACTGACGTTGTTTTCCTCTATTTGGTTGTGTTCCCTGTCTACCTTAGAGAAGGGGATTACCCCATTCAGACATTTTTAGGTAGTTGGGCCGAAAGGCCTGAAATTTTCCACAACAAGCTCCTTTATTTCTGCTCTGCTCCAGGTACACAAATAATGTGATTGGATCTGTGAATCATAATGAAATATTTTCTACAATTT
>NW_010110090.1:58733-61729 GCF_000699245.1 Pterocles gutturalis | reverse complement strand
TCAGCAGGATTTAGGTAGCTATATCAGATATGGCCCAATACCTTCCTCTGTCTTAGCAAGGACTGAACCTCCACCTTCATTGTTTATTTTTGGAAAGAGACATAAAATAAGACTGCATGTGGAAAACTGGTGAAGTCACATTTTCAGTCTCATTCAGTATTTAAAATAAACTAATTGGTTGCTGTTGTTTCAGTTCTAAATTCTCCATTGTTATTTGTGTTGTTTTTGGAGATCATTTTGCACCTCAAGATATTTATTTTCCATTTAGAGAGCAAAGATATAAAGATAACAAGACGTTTTGCCTTCTCCTGCTCAGTATTTTTTAACAGCATCCCTTAAAATAGAAATGCAAAACTATGTGTCCTACTTTCCCTTCACTAAAATAGATGCCTTTCGTTAATTTTAGACACAGCAGAGCAGGATATGTAATTAATGATATCAAAGAATCCATATGATATTCAACAGGGTCCTAACATCAAGGACAAAAGAATTCTGACAACAGCTGTCCCTAATGATTTTGGTTTGTAAAATGTTTTCTTTTATTTCAGGAAGTTGGATGCTTTCATCTATGATGCAGCGGTGCTGAATTACAAGGCTGGAAGAGATGAAGGCTGCAAACTTGTCACAATAGGGAGCGGATACATCTTTGCCACTACGGGCTATGGAATAGCACTTCAGAAAGGATCACCTTGGAAGAGACAAATTGATCTAGCCCTCCTTCAGTTTGTTGGAGATGGTAGGGACCGATCTTTTTTCCTTTCTTTTTCTCTATGCACAGTTCAGTTTCAGTAGTTCTGAGTCTTTTGCTATTCTCTTGCAGTCTTCAAAAAGAAAAACCCCAAAAAATGTAAAACAAATGAGTAAAATTATTTCTCAGTGCTGAGACAGGAATTCTGTTCTTCTAACTCACCTCACCACTGTCCTGGTTTTGGCTGAGATGGAGCTAACTTTCTTGATAGTATCTAGCGTGAGGCTGTGTTTTGGATTTGTGCTGAGAAGAAGGGTGATCACATACTGATGTTTACAGTTGCTGCCGAGGCAGCCAGGGACTTCTCAGTTTCATGGTGTGCCAGCACCTGCAGGTGCAGGAGAAGCTGGGAGGGAGCACAGCCCCAGTTACTAGTCTAGGATCTGACCTTGGGTTTAGGATTGAGACCCAGATTGGCCAATGTCATGTCATGTAAATCATGCCCAGTATATAAATGAGGATCTGTCTGGAAGTCCGCTCTTTCCTAGGGTTGTCTCTCTCCCTCTCATTCAGCTCTTGTGCTCTTATTTCTTTTTTGCGATTGCTCTTTAGGGACTCTGTCTATTCTGGGATCGTTAGACAGTAATGGGCCAAGCCCTGGTAATTGGGTAGGGAGTGGTTTCACTGTGTATCACTCATTTGTATATTATTATTACTATTATTGTTATAATTATTATTATAGTTACTATTTTCAATTTTATTGTAGTTTAGTTATTGAATTATTCTTATCTCACCCCACAAATCTCGTCTCCCTTTACCCCTCAGGAGGGGGAAGGGTGAGTGAACGGCTGCATGGTGCTTGGATGCCAGCCAGGTCAAAACACAACTGCCAAGGACATTTGCATCTATTTCCAGAAAATGTTTTCATGCACATCATTAAGTAATGGTGGTCTCAATGTTAGAGAGCGTTTCTAAATCTATTTAATGTCTTTTTTTATTTTTGCCTTTGAGCAATTCCTGAAGAATTTTTACTTGCTAGATGAGTTCTCTTTCAGCGTGACTGTTTTGTTATTTAGAAGTGTTTAGCTCAAGTTTGAACTGATGTGAGTGGATGGATTAATTTAATCTTTGGGTAAAATAATGTTTATGAAATTGAAGTAGCATTTTAATGGATTTCAAATGGCTATTTTTCATTCTAACACAAAAATGGAAGAATTGTAGGTCCTCTTGACACTTCTGCCCTGAAGAAGAAGAGAACTTACTGTACATCTTTGATACATTTGTAGGCAGTAATAATGACTTGTTCACGTAGAGCTTGAACTACATTTTGATTGTAGAAATGTTTCTTTGCCACAGTGAAACTTCAAGCCTTTCACATGTGCATGCAAATAAAAATATAGTGGCTCAAAAATTTTTGTATTACAACTGACTAAAATCATCCATCAAACTGGAATATGGTGTGTGTTAGATGATAATTTTGGGTTTTTTTACATAGATGCATGTGTTAACTTTGCATTTCTCTGTCAGTGAAAAAGAGGGCTTTACTGAAAAATGCGTATGCTCTTAATGTCACCAGTAGCCTGTCATTGAGACTAACGGTAAATTGCTGTTTAACAGGACAGTTTAAATGGCAAAGTGCAAGACCTTAGCGTAGTGGCCTCCTGTTCCATAAAAAACAAGACATTAATTTTCATACTGGAGACAGTGGGTGTGTTAGTCTTCCAGCACATGGATATTACTCCTGTTATAATACTCAATGCCTGGAAGAGCTGTAATCATCATGACTGATGCATTTTGTCTAGTGTACATAGAGAGATACTTGGGTCATCATTATTGATCTGTTGGATTTAGAGAGGCTTATGGAAGAAATATTGCTTCCTTCTGCTAAGGAACGAGTGTACAACCCATAATAGCTAGGTTTCAAGAAATTACATATTCTTGTTTTAAACAGTTGCAATTAATTGGCTAAAATATTTTATTTATTTTTCTGTTTCTGAATATGTTATGAATAGATTTTTCTTCTTATTTGTGTAACACTACTAAGAAGTGTCAGGTCCTGTAATTCTGGAGCATCACTGAGGGTTTCGTTCTTTCCATCTTGTATTTTCTCCATGCTTATCTTTCAGCATTTTTGATACTTCTCATCCAACAAAAGGAAATTAAATCACAAGGAAAGAAAATAAATTAAATAGAAGGGAATGTATTTGAACTACTCAAGAAAAATCTCATCGAAATACCAAAAGTACTGCATTTTTATTCATCACTTTGTCTCTGAATATCAGGGAGAAAACAAAATGGATGGGAGGAA